>NC_091731.1:28981136-29284166 GCF_030179895.1 Drosophila kikkawai | reverse complement strand
TTGGGTTTTCGAAGGGTTGAACATATGTTGCCAGAAATTGCGTTGTAAAGAAACCAAATAAAGTCTTAAAACTCTATTAATAATCAAAAATATAAAGCAAAGGAAAATCAGAATTTCTTTTACTTGAATTTCTACATCTATCGGTCAAATAAGATCTTGAATTACCATCCTAGAACCCCAATTTGTGCGTATTCTTATTACATAAACATCGATTCAAGACATACATTAAATGCCTTAACTTTGATCCCAATCAACAACGAAACCAATTTGGAACCACCTTTTTGTTCTACAGGCGATAGATCCAATTAATTTTATCGTTCGAACAATTTAAAACAATTTTACCAATCGATTTGAATTTTAAATTCAGCTTTAAACGCCTTGAAAATGTCACGCCAGATATGTTAATGCACGGCCCCCGATCGTATATGGATATATCGAAGCAGGCAGAGTTCGGAGAAGTGGTAAACTCCCTGATTGATTTACTGCCCTGTCCAAAGAAATATCCAAAATGTCCAAAGACCCAAAGTGGCCGGGCGATAACCGAAATGGATGCGGTGCGCTGCGACTTCCCAATGGCTGGAGTGCCAAGAGAAATATTAAAATTCAATACATTCGAACCTCGAACCGCTTCATAAATTCTCTGCTGCAGCTCCCCAGAGGGGAGGAGTACGGATCGGCCGGAGATATGTAGCGCTGGCGGAACATGTGTTAATTTCAGGACCGTAAGAATTGCGCCACAAGATATGGCTGCGATGACGACGGAGATTGAGTTCGGTTCGATTCGGGCTGGCATAAATATTTACCAGATTCGGAACGGGGAATATAACAAAAAACACCCAAACAAAGCCAGAGAGACAAAGTAAATTATTTATTTATTTTCACATTTTTCGAGTCACGCTGTTCGGAAAGATAAGAAGAGTCAGGGGGGACTTGTCCGTGTCAGCTTGGAATTTAGTTACTAAAATACGAGCTACGAACTATGAGCCATGAGAGACCTGACCAACAGCAACAGCCGTGCCATTGAAATGGTTTTGAAAATATTGGAAAACCAGTTTTCCATCGAATTTTCGGCCACCAGCACTTGAGTCTCAAGTGTCAGGGGAGCGGGTTTGTTGTTGGCATCCCGAATCCGAACCCAGTCCCTCTCTGCAATTAGATCAGAGACATCGCTCATTCTGAAGTGATTTCCGAGGCGTACCCAAAGCGGTTTCGAAATGAAAAATGGTGCTATATGAGTGGCATATTTATGCCCATTTCGATGTCGGGGAATATTAACCAGTCGAGAGAGTCGAGTGCCTTGCTAGGAGTGGGAGTGGGAGTGGGAGTAGGAGTAGGAGATCCACCATCCCAGCCGAACCTGATAAATGCAGCAAGTTTGCGTCTTGAATTTCAATGGCGGACACATCCCGACAATGGGTGCCCAGGGAAACAGATATAAGATATATGTGCTATACGGAGAGGGCTCCATCTATATCCACATCCACATCCCACATCGAACTCCCTGACTCTCTGATGTACTTATAACAAGAGTCAAGTGCGAGGCACTGCGTCGCCCATTTTAATGCGTTCCTTCGACAGGCCATGAAAATATGCCCGGGGATTTTTAAAACGCTTTAATTGAAGCCCCACACAGCAGACGGAATGTCTGTTTTTCGTTCTCGAGATGCAAAAGTGGCCCGAGACAATTAAAATTCTGAACGCATTCAATTTACTTGGAAGTCTTTATAATATTTGCCCCAGCCTCAGTCTTCGAGTCTCTGCAAATGGCGACGGCAAAACAAATCAGATTGAGAAATACACTAATGTTAACGTGTACGTCATAGAGTTATGAACGTGCGAAATATATACGGGAAAAAGGCAAATTGGTTAATCAAATAGTTTATGCAAGGAAGCGGAACAATAACCACGTTTTATGGCCGTTTAATCTGTGGGAAAAACATTTACGATGTTTTCTCTCCATCCGCGGGCTTGTAAAGATTTGTTGACACAAATAAAACACTGGCTAAAGTTCTCAGTTCCGAGAGTTCTAATAGCAAAGTCGTAAAGTTTAAAACCCTAAACAATTCGAAAGTTTCTTTGTCGCCGGGACTGGTTATTGCACTTTAAGGAGCGTATTATTCAAAATCAGTTCATAACATGGAGCAAAGTGTGGCGACAACGTTTTGAATTCCGCTTTTGGAGACGGGGAACAAGTTCTCGGGCTAACTGAGTAAATCGGATTAAAGTCTGATTGTTCGGTTAAGTTATGTGATGGCAACTGCAGCATAAAAACTATTTAATAAAAGTCGAGTTAGTTATCTTTGACAAAAAATTTACAACTTAAGCACTCCAGAAATGGACAACGTTTTGTGTTTTACAAAGGATTTGTTAGGAATTCTGTTCATTATATTTTTGTATTTATTATACTTTTATAAATAAACGCAAATACATTATAAAATTGTAAATAAAGTAAGCAGCATTTATTATTTATAATAAACAAATTTAACTTGGGGTATACAAGTATTAAAATTATAAGATTTAAGGAGAATGTAATGATAATACTAGAGCCATGTAAATAAATAGTGAACCTTTCATTATCCAAATCGTTGTCTGTTTTAAAACTTGATTTAATATATTTAAAGTCATTAATTACGGGATTTCCGATTTATACAGCATTTAATTTATGCATCATAATATTAATATTTTATGGAAATAAATGTTATACAAATGATCTCACTAAGCCTTTTTTTAATTAACAATAAAAATTGCTTATAAAAAAGAAAGGAAACGCGCTTTGGAAAGCCGAAGAGTGTATTACCTTTGCAGCTTCCAATTTTATCAGGTGACCGAATCGATCATAATTTGAACAAAAATTCATTAATTTTAATTCGGAAAGCAGTTCTATGTTAGTTTTTAATAGGTTAATAAATCTGCATCCTAAAGTTAATAACTTATAAAATCAAAATTTTTTTGAAATTTTTAAAATTTTAATGATGTAACCCCTTATAAATTTAACAAAAAATAAAAAAAATTTGTTTTCTTTCGGACATAGCAAGACAGACTCTCCTGTTGATGCTGATCAAGAATATATATGAATTATGGGGTCGGAAATGACTCCTTCGTACCCTGCAAGGGTATAAAAACATTTTAAAAGGCGGTGCTGACCGATTTTAAAAAAACGTTTGAAATAAAAAATGACGCACGTAACAAATGAGTGCGCATTGTCATTAGCCGAATAAGGCAGCTAATACCTTTGGCGACGCCATTTTTGCGTTTAAAATACAAATTATAACAATTAAATAAACATTTTTCAGACTTCGCGAGGCACTTGCCGGGAAAAGGTGATTCGGGAATCGCTTATGAAATATAATTGGCTAATTTGTTCGGTCTTGAGTAACAAATAACGCGCATAAACATTCAATTTACGATCTGAGTCAGACAGCACCGAGTACGCATTATATTTGCGGAGATAACGAATGCGAATGCGAGTCGGAGCGGTCCTTTAGCGGAGTGCCCCGCCAACAGGTTCGCGATAAGGCGGGGCCATTAAGAGGCACCTGTCACCTGTCCCCTCCCCGGATCAATAAAGTCCCGAGTTTATGCCGAAAATTGATATTAATATGCCGTTCGATGGCTCGATTAAAGTGCGCTAAATAAAACCCGGGCAAGTGCTCGGCATACACTCACTATATATAGGGGTATTAGGGCGTGGCTCCCAGCTGGAATGCTGCAAATGTAAGCTGCAGCCTTAAATTGATTTAAAGTCTTGCTTCTGGTCTTTCAAAGCCCTTCAAATGCAAATTGGCTCCGGAGGCCGCTCGTTTTCCGTTTTATTGCGAATATTAAATGAAATTAATGAAATTTTCTGCGCCATAATCCTTTGCAAAACGCATAAATTTGCTCATTAAGTGTGCGCAAATATTGTATGTATTCGCCCTACGCCTGGGCGTAAGGTATATTATATATGCCCATGTATAGGAACAGCGCCTGTCCGCCCCGGTACATATTTATATTGATTTTTATCTCGCCGGCATCGAGGGATGGATGTTGTTGCCATGCCCAGGCCCCATTACATATATTGCCATGGTTCCTTGTGCCCCAAAGTGTGTGTAGAAAATAAGCTTGCTGGTAAATAAGCGACGCCCCAAAAACGGGCAAGCTTTGAGCTTGCCTTTTCGAAATTAAACAGAAAGTTTTCCTGCAAAGAGGGGAAGCAAGAAAGTACCAAGGAGGCGGGGTCCTGGGTTAGGTATACAAAAATGATTATACAGATCAAATATATAAACAATTTTGAATTTTATAGAATTTTTACCGGAGTTGTAAGATTTATTTAAACAATTTTAATTATTATTTTAATTAATGACTTCTAAAAAATTCCCTTTTGTGGGTAGTTCTAGCCAATACCCCAACCTTCACGCTGGCGCCCTCTGCTGGCTTGCTTGCTTAGCTGAGGCTTTGTTGTTTCCCACCCAGAGGTCGCCAGCTATGTGTGACACATTTACGCACACATATGCCTTGGGGCCTGGTAGTGTGTGTGCGAATGGGTGAAAGAAAGATGGCAGGCGTGTGTACATGCAGTCGTCCCTTTCACACACTCACGCATGGCCGTCGCCGTTATGGCTGCCAAAAAGGAATCATGGCCTCCCGTTCTGATTTCGTATCTGTGTGACATTTAGCTACGGTGAACTGGTATTAGTAAATGTATCTCGTAGGTTGACGCTGCTTTTTGTCAACGATTTTTGTCTTGTTACCCCTGAAAACTCTGAAAACTCTGAAAACGCAGATCATGCGCACTCGGCGCAGCTGCTAGAATTTATTCGAGATTTTTTTTTTTCTCTTCTACAACTATATATATATTTTTTTTCGTTTTGCAAAACGAGTTTATCAGACTGCAGTTAAAACTTGGCTGGGCTGCAATCTTTAATACGAAGAAAATGAGCATGCAAATTTGGCCAGATCTCCGGCTAATTTAAGATTTCTCCGGCTTGCCGGGCCAAAAAACCTGATTTCAGCCATATGCGTGACACGTCCGCATAATGCTGTCGAAAATTGTCACATAAATCAATCATATTTATACAAATGCCCCTGATATCCGAACCGCCCGCCGCCAGTTGTTGACAATATGCTAATTCATTTGGGCTTTTGGCCCCCCCGACTTTGGCTTTGTCTTTGCCTTTGTCTGGTCTCGTTGTCAGTCGCTGAAAACGTGTTTTGGCATTTGATTAGTTGCGATATATGTTAAGAAGTCCCAAACATAACCAGGGGACTCTGCTGGCTAATGCTTGCCAGTCATGTCATTGGTCGCCGGCTGCCAAGCGAAGCTCCCAAGACCGTAACACTCAATGTGGAATACAAAACGTGGCTATACGGATTTCATTTCAGCATTTGCAGGTGTTAAATGGCGTCCGCGGCTTGAGATCGTAAGTGGAATAAGCAATTGGTTAAACGCAACAGACTAAAGTAATTCATAAATAAAAGAAGTTCTTATAAATAATTTATTAAAATAATGAAGGGGGGAAAATAAACAAAAGTAAGATTAACTGGAATTTGCAATTCAATATATGACCTTTTCTTAGTCACATTAAATAGATAATTTGATAATTGCTAAATAAGATTATTAATTTTAATTAATTTGGTTATTGGATTGTTTATAAGTACAAGGAAGTTACTTACTAATAAATTAGGGCTAGGTTGAAGTTATTATGAAATGAATTTGATATTATTAATAGTTAGTGTACCTTTCAAAAATTTAAAATATAATATAAGGTATTATCAATATATAAAAATAATTTAAAATTGTTTATAACTTTCTCAGCTGAATTATGAACTTTACAAGATTTGTGTTTCTAATTATAAATAATAAAAAAATCTAAATGCACTTGAATTGAATGCCCTTTGATCGCCACTTTGAGTAATTACCGGCAAACTGTCTGTTAACTAGCCAACTTTGAGCAAATAACTCTAAATTTTTACGTTACGATAAAAGTTACTTTTGAGCAATCTGAAAAACGTTGTCGAGACAATGTTACAATTGTTTAGCAAGTGGCTGTTTGTCTTGGCAGCGGTGCCAAGTGCGGCATTTAGCCAATAAAATGCCGCTAAAAAAGCAACAAAAACGAGGAGTTTCATTCATAAAAACGCAGCCGCAAAGGGAGAGGAACAAGCGGAGCGGGTGTAGTTGACTCGCGTGTTAGTCGCGCGCCTTTTTATTTTTATGGGAACGAGAACCAGACCAGACCAAGCCGACTTGGAGCAGACCAAGACAGGGCCAAGAGCCAGCGAAGAGACCCAGGACAAGGCCAGTTTGGGTGCGGGAACGGATACAGATGCGGGAGCAGATACAGATACAGCTTCCGGCAGCGACTTAAGCGGCACTCGACGCGTCGTTTAATGGCGGCCATAATAATGCCTTATTTTTACTGCCGACCGTCGAGTGTCGCATGTGTGAGCGGAGCAGAGCGGAAAAGTGTGTCTAGGTGTCTGGCAGCCGTCTACTTCTGACCGTAAAATTTTAATATCCCCGTTGCCAGTTAGTATTGCTCCACGTTCGCACGGCACTCGCTCCTGCCTCCTGTCTCGTCGTGGCCATCTCTTTACGGCGGTCCAAATCAATCTGCGGCACCTTTATGACCTCTTTATGTGCCACACTTTTCACCTTGACATTGACCAGGGATTCTCTGGGCTCCGGATTTGGGGATTGGGGATTCCCCGCTCCAGATTCTCGACCTGCCCCAACGCGGTGGTGTCCCACATGGAAAGTGAGTGTCGTAAAACATTAAGTGAGTGATGAGCGTGGCTGTGCTCGGCAGCGGGAGCATAATCCATCATAAACATTTTTATGGCCACTCGCATTTGGCCCACTTCCCGCCGCCGCTGCCTCCCCATCTCGTCCCCTTCAGCCAGCTTTTGTTGGCGGTAGTAAAATTCGTTAAATGCCCAACAAATTGTTTATTATAGCAGTTTGGCAATAAATGCGGCCATTAACTCATTTTAGGTGTTGCCACCGCACTTTTCTGTTTGTTCTTGTGAGGTCTCAAAAATGCGTTTTAATTGACGTTGCCGGAGCTCTGGAGGAGTGTCCGTCGAGTTTTTTGGGCTCGTAATGGCGGTTAGAACAATTCGGAATCGTTGCTATTCTCATTCATCGCCAGGCACGCCGCACCGAAAGCGAAATTGTGAATTTGTTTATCAACAGCCGTAGCCATTTGTGGTGTCGCATATAAACATTGCCAAAAAAAATACACTTGAAGTATTGTCAATAAAAAAAAGTGATTAATTCATTGAGAAGAGTGAAATGAACAAATGAATACTAATTTGAGCTATTGTTAAACAAGTCCAATCGCTTTTATAACTGATATACTTTATCAGATATTTAAATATAAAATTCGAATAAGAGTTTTGCTTTTAAGATTTTTCTCTTAATAAACAACTTGTTGGCTTAAATAAAAACGGATATATCTATGTCAGATGTCAACTCGTGTTTCCCAAAATTACGACGGCCACAGTTTTGTTCATTAGCAATTCTTTGATGTCATACACACTCGCCTTGTTTGTGTTTATATGTGTTTCTCCCTCATCGGGGAATGCCAAAAATATAAATATAATTTTTCAGATACGCAGTAGATATGTAGGTACGTGGGTGTGTGGGCATGAGATACTCGTATCTACGGTCTGCATGGATACATAAATATGTATGAATTCCGCCCGACTTTTTGTCCGTAAATGTTTAATCCCAGCGGAGCTGTGGAATCCGAATCAGCTGTCCCCCTTTCGAAATGCCATTCTTCCTGACCCAACCGACAATGGGCCGCATCGGGGCCTGTTCTGGCCAAAAGGAGCTTTGCGGCTGAACTTTGGGCTTGGCAGGGCAAAGAGCCAGGCCATTATAAGGAAGTTGAATGGGGCCATTTGTGCTTGGGGTTCCATGGGAGAAGTCACATCCGCACGAGGCCCATAGATATACAATGCAGAGAAAGAAAATAGGGGCAACAGTTGATGAGTTTTCAAGTAAATATTAACATATATCTAAAAGATACACAGTTTATATTATACAAAATCTATCTTTGTGTTTAAAAGAAATTCAAAAATATTTCAAAGTCTGTTTTCCGTCTCTTATTTTCTTACTGTGTGCCCAAAATGAGATACCCATACCCAGCAAGGGCTGGGCAGCCTCCCGGAGAATGCCTGTTTATTTATATCTCCGCCGTAATGTGCCCGGCGATGTGTCACTGCCTCTCCTCTCTTTTCGTGACCTAGTTGCCAGATTTTTGGCTCGCTCCCCGCAGCCCAAGCATGCGGATGCCACACTCGCCCTGTGTCAGTATGTGTGTGCCATGTTGTTTATGGAGCAGAACACACAGCTAATTGCGTCGTCGCCATCCGTGTCTTAGCCTCGTAATTAATTCTATTGGCTCTGATTGGACTAAATTAAAATGATCGTCGCTCAGAGCGAGCCATGTCAAGTCACATAGCCTCTGATCGCGTCGATCGATAGTCGAGCCAAGTGTAAATGCTAATGATGCCGGTCGCGTAGTATTACTATAGCCAAGTGCCAGGGCACCATGGGCATTATAACCCCTTGAGAGTCTCAGAAATGTATCAATCAAATAAATAACATTCATTCTTGTACAAGTAGAGAAAATATATTGTAAACTAAGTAAAGCAGACAAAATTTAAATGGACAACAATGCGTTTTGATAAGCTTATCAGCTTATTGCACATTTTAAGTGCAGGTAGGAACTGCATTTCCCTGTTTCCATTACTTCCAATTTGTGCCCACTGTGCGGCCATCGCAGTGACGTAGAGAAAACGAAATCGAATGGAGGGAAAGACCTTTAGAGCAGACTAATGCTGCCTTTGGCCTGGCGGCATAATTTCTGGGAGTTGTTATCGAATTGTGGTTCTGGTTCTAGTTTTGGCCGGAATCAAATCGGATCGGCTTGGGTCGGGTCGGTCCCTTCCACAGCCCCAAACTCCCAAGCCAAAGCCCAAACCCCAGTCAAGGTCTGTGCCTTTGCCTTCGACGGGCACAAAACTCATTTAAATTCAATTCGAATGTGACATTTTTGTGTTTTCTTTTTATTTTCTCTTGGCTCCTCTGTTGTTGGCATTTTGGGACTTTGATAAATGTGGCAAAGCTGCGCGGGGGAGGGGTCACTGAACGCTTAAATCGAATTCCGATTCCACCTTTTCCAGCGCATATATTCGTTTTGTTTTTCCTGTTTTTCCCCCTCGTCGTCGCCCCGCCTTGCCGATGATGTTGTTGTTTGTTCTTTGTTAGCCTCCATTGTTATCCAAAATGGCTGCATTATTTGTACAGACTTTTTCATTTGTTTCCCGGCTCGCAGCCACGGCGGTGTTGTGTTTTGGCCCTTTTTGGGAACTTGGTCTGAACCGCTCAGGACGTGATTCATGTGTGGCTGCTGCTGCTGCTGTCGCTATGGCTGAACTGTCGTTTATATTGATGGGGTGTATTTTATTTTATTGTGTTCAGAACGGTGGGACAGGAGAGTTCTTCGAGTCAGGAGCGTCGTTTAGGTATTAGGTAAAAGCTGCTGGTTCGATCGCTCCCTCCCGTTATGCCGCGTTATCGCTTCTGTCTGATTGTTGGCCATTTTCATAAACACACTAAATAAAACTCATACGTTCCGCGCTTATTGTTTACCTTACCAGAGTGTTTCTTGTCTTAAATAACCAAAATATTGAATATGCTCGGTTCAGCTTAAGTGTTTAAGATGGGTTTGTTATATTTACCTGAAAATAAAAGAGGAAAGACAGTAAATTAATAGGAGAATCAAATTATTGAGTTATACTAAATATTAACAGAATAGTAGCTAACTTTGACAATGTTATTATTACTTTTGATAATATCCAGGAACATAACTCCTACATGGTTAAACACAACCAATGTAGTGTAACTCTAACGAATTATACTTATTTTGCATTGCAAATATAATTGTAATCTTTCTATAATCCTTGAATAAACATTACGTATTCTTAAAAACAAAAAAGTACGCTATGCATAATTCAGCCATAACTTTAAGCAACTTGAATTCCTACACGAAAAACATCTCATTACATTGTACATAATTATAATGGCCTTCTCTGCCCGCGGAATAAGATCGTAATATGCAAATGCAGCTGGTGTCTTGACTATAAAAGTCCATTAAACAGCGAGGTCCAGACGAATCCAAACCCTCAGCTCCCCGGTTAAAATCCTTTTGAATTTAATCCTCTAATTTTCCCCCAAAAGCAAACAGACCGAAAAAAATCCACCGAAAAAAATGAAGGAAAAATATAAAATTTGTTCTGGCTGAGATTTGCCGCGGAGTAAATGTAAAATGCAGAACTGCAGAAGGCCAGACTGGTAATCCCCGGAGATGAGGGCAAGGCAGGGAAGGTATTTGTATAATTTAATTAAGCCACGCCATTGAGGAGGGTAAAGAGTAGAACAACAGAGAGATAGCGGCGAATTGCATATCAGGTGGCATTACTTATAATGTTTTCCGTTAAAAGCAATTCAGCAATTAAAATGACTTCCAGACACGCAAATGCCTTAAATATATATATTTTATTATCTATATTTAATGTAAAAGCATAGAGGTTGAAGCAGAAATGCTAAAGCCCAGACTTTGAGCGCCGCAGACGTCGAAGAAAAAATCTGGTCAATAATGGCCAAGAGTAATGCACTTCATTTCGCCTCCTGGGCAGGACTCCAGAGGACTCCAGAGGAAAATGGCAACAATTTGCGACTGCTGGGGCCAAAGGCAACAAAGACGCAGCAGGAGTGGAGCCGAAAAAAATGCCAGACAAATTTTATATAAATAATTCATTGTTGTAACGTGCAAAGCTCGTCGAGAGCGTTTCAGTTAATTAATGAAACGCATCGCCGGGCCCCAAGACAAAGAGCGTTTCTGGAGCTGAAACTGATTGTGAGTCTGGGACCGAGACGCAATTGGGGCTAAATGGCCCCAGGCAGTGGTTGTAGGGGATTTTGGGAGGGGTTGCTTCCCGAGGAGCAGGAAAATTAATAACAGAAGCCGAGCGAGAAACCCAGCAAGGACGCAGGATAAAGAGTTTCGGGCGGCAGACGACGGGCGTTGGGAGAAGTGCAAACAACGTGAGGTGAGGGTGGTGGTTGCAATTCCATTTCCACCACCGTGCCAACACGTTAGCCACCTCGCACAGATACAGACTCACACATGGGTGTCGGCCATGGCCAAATAATGCCCCAACCCTCTTCATCCACCCCCAACTGCCATGGGTTGCCAAGCCAAGCGATATTCAAATTTTCTGCACAAACTTTACGAAGCGCATCAGCAACAGCAACAGGACTGCGGTTGGGGTTGGATTTGGATTTTCTGCTGGCTGAGCGGTGAGGGGTGAGAGGTTGGAGGTCGCGGCTTGGGATAAGGGAGGGAGAAGGTGGCGCAGCACGTCACGAATTGCGGCTCAGGCATTAGCTAATAGTCAGGCAGCAGCAGAGCGGCAAACTTGAAGCTAACCCAGGAATAATACCAGAGCGAGGTTCAAAATAATGGCGAAACACAAATACACTTTCTGTTTGAATTTAGGTAGTTTTTTAGAAATTTGTATATGAAATTTAAACAGAATTAAAATGAAAATTAAAAAGGTTTTTACTCATTATATTAATATTTTATTACAATAAATATTTTACAAGCCTTTTAAAATAATTTCCTTGTCTTGAAGGAATCATTTTTTAGGTTCTTTAAGGGAAATACATTTATAATAAAGAAATTTATAATTTTTTAGACCAAATAAATACACAATAGTCTTTGTATAAGGTTTGGTTTTTCTGATATTCCCTTCACACAATATGTTAGTGTATAATGAACACACTCTCACTCCTCTCACAGCACGATGTTCATTACACAAAATTTGCATTTAGACGCAAACAACACGGCATTGGACTGGGGAGAATGGAAAAGGGAGACTGAACCGGTGGACGGGGGCGGCACTGGGAGGTGTTTTTCGCGAAAAGTCAGCCCAAAAAGTGCACTTAACCATAACTCACGCTCGTGACATCGCGAAATTCTTCCATTAGTTTTTGATCCCCGCTCCCGCGAGCCCGGGAACTTTGGTTGCATACGAAATTTCTCATCAGGAGCCATTGTTCCATTGGCATTATCGAGACCACCACCATTCCCATCAGCATCCCATCATCATTATCATCATCATCGATGGATGGAGATGAGATTTAAGTGGCTGCCAGCGTTTATTTACGAGGCAATGTCACTTGGTGGCTAATAAACCCATCGCTTGCCAAAGTTATTGCCTGCCAAGATTCAGACAGCGATTCCCACTGATTTGCGAGCTATTGGAATGCAAATTGCCACCGGAGTGGAGCAGAGAGAAATGGCTTAATTAGAGCTTTTGATTCTCGATTCCCACCTGTCGTTGCGCCCAGTTAAATATGATAATTAATGGGATTTTTATTTATTCCGAGATACTGCAGTGAGAGAAGAATGTCGCCGGGCACACGAGTCACCCTGTGCCGTTGCCCACCACCACTCCAACCAAAAACAATCGCTGAGCGCCCCAAAAATTCTCTCTTTGGCTCTCTTAAGTCCCTTGAAATCTCAAAGTGGAGGGTATTTCGAGGGTTAAACAATGGCAAACAGCTGTTAACGGGGGTTGGTTGTTGTTTGTTTTTATTTTGCACAATTTTATTTTCATTTTTTTATGAGAGTAAGCAACAAAAAAAGTATAATTTATGCTAGAAAAGACTTAACAATTTTAGTAAATAATAATATATAATATTTCCAATCTTGTTCACTACTAAGAAAGTCTTAAGTGTCTTAAGCCTTAAGTAACGAACAATTAAATAACTTTATATATATTTTCCACTCCCACATTTAAATATTTTTTAAAAGAAAGTTCCTTTTCGTTTTCCCTAAGCTCCTTCTTCATGAGCTCCTTCGTCAATCGCAAATCAAATTGAATTTCACAGAATACTGTCGTGGATTGAATGTCACATCGGATTCCTTTCATGGGGCGAAGCAATTTTTCGATTCAATTATTCTGGGAGGAAAGTGTGAGGGAATGCACACCCCGAGCACTGGCCCCCCAGCTGAATGGAAAACGTGCAATCAGAGAAGGAATTTCCCACCATTTCCCACCGTTGGCCACCATTTTTGTTAAATGCAGGGAAACGTCTGCGAGAAATACTTGCAATCAAAATGGTCGTTACTCCTTTGCAGAAGGTGTGGATAATTCGTCCTGCTGCAGCGACGAGTGCGTTGGCCCCCGGAGGACCTGTCTGGACCCAGTCCCAGGACCAATCCCAATCCCAATTCCAGACCCAATCTCAATCCCATCCGTTGCTGCTGCTTTAACCAAGCTCAATTGAACTTAATGCCAAGTCGGGATCCGAGCTCGGTTCGCAGGAGCCAGACGCAGGAACGTGTTCAATTTGCGCTCATGAATGTTTCAGCATATAGTTATTGGATTTAGTTTCGGCACTTGCCACTAAGCAGAAATGCTCCGAATTTTCTGCAAGCTTCCGAGGCGTGCACGAAATTCGCAAATAAGCCAGAAAACGCCAGAGAGCAAAAGGCGGCAAAACTTTCATAAGGCAACAAGAGTGTGTGTGCGGCTGCGATATGAAAGCCAAGCGAATATATTAAATATTTTATGCGGAAAGCAGAAAACTTTTGATTCTCGTTAATAAACCGAAACTTTCGGTCCAAGTTTTAGCTCCTTTCCAGATGCTGAAGGAGCTAATATAGAATTTTTAATAAACGGTTTCGGTTTGGTTTAAATATTTGAGTTCAAATAATTGTTTGTCTTTCATTCTCGCCTCATTTGGCTTTAAAAATTGTGACAAATTCTACATGTTTTCTATGAGAAATATTTACTTATTATTAAATAATTGCAGCTTGGGTTACAATTATTTAAATCATGGAATTGTAATAACATTGCTCTGCACGAACATATCACCAATCATCTTCCATATCAGAGAAATATTATTACAATACCTATATAAATCTATTTAGTTTGTCTTAATATAAAACATGAACGTTTAATATTATTTAAAACAAAAACAAAAAGGCGTTGACATCTCCCCTTACTATTATTAAAAACCTTACCCACTGTACTGACTCACAGAGTTCGTTGAACTCGGGCCATGCAAATGGGCTCTCCATAAAATGATTGATCCAATTGGCCAGGTATTTCCCAGATCCCAGACGAAAACTGGGTCAGTCGCTGGCGATGCCGATTACGAGTGGCACTGGCAATGGCCGTGAAGCGGGAGCCACAGCCACAGCCACAGCAGCAGCTAGGCCATAAAAAGTGACATAAAATCCCCGGCGACGACCTTGAGAAGCAGTAAAATTTTTAATGACTCTCACTTTTTACGGCCATTTCTCGTAGACCGTAAAACGTGGGACTGTGGAACTGTGACGGACCAGCATCGACTGCTCGTAGGAAGAAAGCGAGATCGCTCCGCTCTTCGGCCACAGGAAGGTGAATGGGCCCACTGTGCGACCATAATGCGAGGATTTAAACTGGCTCTGTCGAGTTATTTTTTCCCTTTTTTGCTCTGCGAGTGTGTGTGGGTGGCAAGCCTTGTCCTTGTGCCTCGTTTTTTATGTCCCGACCTTGCTTTATTGCCTCATGAGCCAGGCGAACTGACATTGAGCCAAACCATCCGTCCGGGCCCAGCCCAACCCTTTTGTCTAACGCGGCTCAACCCTTTGCAGAACAACTAACGATAATTGCACGCAGGTTTCGCCTAATTTAGTTTCAAGGTCCGCTGTTTCTGTTGCTGTTCCTGTTTCTGGAAATTATCATTTCATACTTTATTGCAGCAATGTGGCATAGGCAAGGCACATTTCCTTAATTGGCCCTTAAAAACTGGAAATAATCACACTCAAGGCAAGGCAGGGCCGAGAGAAGCGTTGGCATTGAGATCTCTAGAAATATCTTGAAGAGAATAAAAGCAGAGCTCAGAGATCGAAGTCAGTCATGTTTATTTATCGGAGCATACAATGTTGCTGGAACAGTTAGGTTTAATTTATTTTCTCTTGGTCGGTTAAGTAAAGCTATCGCTTGAGCAAATTAATTGTTTGTTAAGTAAATGCCATGTAAAGTTATGCTTGCGAATCGAGGTTTATTAGCAAGATCTTGTAATATTCAAATGAAATGGTAAAACTAGTTTAGTTTTTATTAAGTTCTTAGATTATCAGTTGAAAGAGAACCTTGCTCTTCCGACATGAATTTCTAATCCAAGTATTCTATCTCACCATTTTCTTGTCAGTTTTTCGAAACGCTCTGAGACCCCAATCCCGCTCCCTGACAACCGAGCTCTTATTAATTAAGCCAGCCATATTTCATTATATCCGATTAAGCTGTCAGACACCTGTCTTCCGATCCGATTTCCCTTTGGCTTTGTGCATTCGCCGCCTTCTTGGGGGTTCGTTATTGGAATGGCTTCTGTCTGCTGATAAGAATGTTTGTTGAGACAACAAAATGTGGAAAACTTTTAATGAGAAATGTCGCCAGTGCATGCGGTTCCACTTTGGGCGGAAGACCGAGCCAGGAGCCAGAAGCCATTCCACTCTATGGCGCGCACCATTCCATTCCTTTCATCCCATCGGCGTTTTGGCGAACTCGACAATTTTCGTTACGAGCGAGCATCTTGCCAAAATGAGAAAACTTTTGCCAACACCAAACGTGTCGACGTCCCGAAATGTAGACGCAGATGGAGTTGGCAAATGGAGGAGCAGTTCGGTCCTGAATCCGGATCCACCCCCGATTACACGCCCTTTCAGCCAGCAGCAGCAGCAGCAGTTGCCAAAAGTAAATCTCTTTCGAGTGGCTGCAATCCCCGTGGACGTTGTAGGTGTCGTCTGCCGCCCCCGAGGCAGCGATTTCCCTCCCATTATTTGCACAGCAGTTGCAGCGGCTCCGGATAAGGATGCCGCATGCCGGACACGGACAGTGAATCCGGGAGCTGGCACTCCCAGAGTCCCGGAGTCCCGCAATCTCGCCGTCCCGGCGTCCCCATCCGCCCGCATACCCGAATCCGGACCGTATAGGCACTTATTCCGTGCCCTGGCTTTTCCTTTATTTGTGCACAAGGCAACGATTCGGAAGAATGGCTTCGTTCCCATTCCGGATGCGGAATGCCTTTGTGTGCCTTTGGGGGCGGGAAGGAAGTCGCTCGACTCTGTCGGTTGGCTTCGCCTGATGGGAGCCGTTGCAGTTCGGCCAAGTGACGTTCCACAGCCCTGCACTGGCCGAAATCTTATAGTTTAATTTATGATAAAGCTTACATTTATTTTGTATTTTATTTAAATTTTTATGGGGGTTTAATATCAATCAAGATTTGAGTTCAAAATATCAAACTTAATATAAATAAATAAATTATAAATTGGCCAATAAACTGCTAAACAAATTGAAATCATTTAAATTCAAAGTCATTATAAAGCTTTAAAATTCATTTAAAAAACAAAAAATAATAAACACGCCATTATTCAGAAATTAAAGATGCGCATCACAGTTTTATTACTTGCATTTATAAAGCCATAAACTACCGATCTCATAAAAATTACCATAGCCATATGAGGTTTGCTTTAAAAGCTAAGCTAAGCTACTTTTAAAGCTTGTTTTTAGTTCAAGAACTTGATCCAACCCATTTCTGTCAGTGCACGTGGAAAGATTCCCTTCGTACACACAGTAAGTGCCCCAATTGCCTGGATGTTGACTTCTATTTCGGCTGGAGGAAGAACACACCTAAGTGTACAAACAAAACAACCCAAATAAGCTCGGCAAAAATGGAATTATGAAAATATATATAGTATATCATTTAACTCAGGCGGTGTCTGTTTGTTTTCCCGAATGGGACTCAAATTCAGTGAATGTCATGGCACGCGACTAAATATATAAATGGGCCTGGCCTTAAAGGTGACTCTTTTGGGGGACTCAAAGTCCAGGGTTTCTCTGTTCCTTATCAAAATTTATCTTTAAAGAAATCTTAATTTTCAAAGAATAAAATAAGTTAAAATATATTTTTATTTAGTATAGTTTACCTTCTAAACCCCTCCCTAAATACGCCTCTGCTTCGAACACTTGAGCCGGCATTTCTTTTTAATTTGGCCAAGAAAAGTGTTGGCCAATATTTTGGCCAACTTTTTTTATATCCCCAGCCAGCAGTTGGTGACATTTTGTCAGTTTTGTCTAATGAAATTCGTCACCTCTGCCTCGGCCAATATGGCAGAACTTCGTCTCGTTTAATTATTTCCGGTGTTCGGGGGGGAAATGCGGCAGCTGTTGGGGGGACGGGGACTGGGGAAAATGCGACTTATCAAGTCGTTAAGACACAGGGACCCACAAAGTGCACGCTGGGACTGGATACAGGACTGGATCCGGGATACATATAAATCAGCGGGAGAATGCCTGGCCATCGGATGTAAATCGAACACTTAATGGACTCACCTGCTGGGGATAAGGCCGCAGGGGTAATAAATTTGCATGCATTATGAGCACAAAATAAGTTACGAACTTTATTCCTGAATTAAACGTGAATGAATTAACGTGACTGAAATATTCCATCTTGGCCTGCCGGAGGACTCGGACATGTAGCCGAGGCGAGTCGACTGGAGTCGAGTTGGGGCATTTGCATAAATTGCTCTTGTAATTCCAGCTGGATCCCGAGTCTCCGTCTCCATCTCCATCTCCGTCCTCGTCCTCATCCGCCATTCGCATCCGCATCCTCTCATTCCCATCCCCATCCTCCACGACCGGAGTGTGAGTGCATATAAAGAAGTACGTTTTATGCAATGCCAGTATTAAAATAAATTCTGCATTTCAGTTATGCAAATTCAGCTGCGTTTATTTTCGAATGAATGGATATGCAAACATGGCCACTCGCCGAGCCACTTTGAGATTCACAAAAAACACAAAACCCAGACCCTGAAAATCGTGGCCTGAATTCTGGACTCAATTAGTCAAGACAGCGAGGCTCCCACTTGAATCGGTCTCCGGCAATGGCCTTCGCCATTAGCATTTGTCCGCTAATTGACAATTAGCTGCTGGCTGCCAGTGTGTGGTCCGAGGAATTGCCAATTTGCATAAGGGCAATCGCGTACAAAGGCGAATTACGCAAAAAAGAAAAACCAAATAAATAAATAAAATGTTAGAAGGGGAACATCCTATCGAGCTCCACTTGCCGTCGGCAAGTAGCTTGTTTAGTTTTCAGGGTTGGTTTTTAAATTGATTTTGTTTTGTCTTATTTGGTTTTGGTATAAAGCAATATATAATTCCAGCATTAACACCGAATTAATTAATTTAATATGTTACTAAGTTATATATTTAAGAAATTTCTGTATATGTAAAGTCCCTAAAATGTAAACTGCTAAAAATGTATTCTGGAAAAACCATTTCTTTTGCATATAATATTTAAATTGTATTACTTTAAAAAGCAACAAAATTTTTAATAAAACATAAGACACATTTAAATGTTTCAAACAAGTGTGAAAAGACAAGGAAAATACCCATACTTAACTCTTTTAAATGAAAAATAAACATTTTATTCATTAAAACAATGCGAAAACGTGTACTACTATTTTCTATTCTGTCTTCTAAGCAAAACTCTGTTGGGAAATAAACGTTCTTTAATTTTAAAATCTATATCGCCAACTTATCTTTGGAAGTATCTGAACTATGTACGCTGCGCTATTCATGCGCATTCGAACCCGCTGCTGCCCTGCATGGATGCCGGCTTCGAATTCCCAGTCCAGAAACCAAATCCCAGGGCCCAGGTCCCCAGCTCGAGACCCTTGCAACCCGCGTTTGCCATGAAGACCAGGCTGGCTCCGTCGGATAATGGAAGACACGCGCTGAGACCCCTTCTTCTGCGATGATATAACTCTGGGCAAGGGGGCGGTGGGGCGGCAGATACTGCGCCTGTATTTGTGCGTGCATTGGTGTGCGTGGGCGGCGCTGCTGCCGCCACTGCTGCCTCTGTCGACGCCAGCTTTGCCACGCCTCGAGACGAGTCTGCGCGCATGTGCGAGAAAAGGACGCATATCTGCCGAGTGCCGGGGCGTCAGATAAATCCAAAATGGCCGCCGGAACGACAGATAAACGGGCTTTGCTGCAGCGCCCCCTGGCGGCGTGTGGTTATCTGCCGATTGGAAGTCGTCTCTCGGGACGCAGTTCCAGCCAAAGGATAACACGTTCTCCCAGTTGGCCGGCAGCTTCCAGGCTCAGCCGCCAGGTGGCGACCGCGTGCCGCATCCCATTGGAGTTGCGAGGCGTCAGATAAGAGACGCCACTCCAATGGCCGCCCTCCACTTCCGTGCTTCCCCTTCCCAGTGGAATTTGCGTAAATCTGGTTAGCTTTGCCACACACACAATCTTGTTTGTCACTTGACAATTATCCACGCGCCGATTGGAGAAAACATTTCTCATGACGATAATTGACCGAGTTGTGGATTCAAGGCAATATTCTTCGGGGTTTATAAGTCTGGAGAGCTTCTAATTTAACTTGGCCATCATTTAGAATGTGTCCAAAATCGATAGGTGCGGCAGCACGCCATTTTTTAAGCCTTTTTAGGTATTTTATTTGCAGTCAAAGTCTGAATTTTAGCATTAAGATTATGGATCATGAGTAAAATTATTAACAAATGCTTATTTTAGTCCAAATTTTAGGAAGTTTAAGATTTTATACAGTAATTTAATATGAAAGGAGTTTAACGACATCCTATACAATGGATTTTCGTATAAATGCCGAGCCTAATAATTTTTTTAGCTACTTTAATAACATAAAAAATGTTTCAAATACAACATTTTTGGTGACAAATCGGGAGTTTAATTGATTCACTAAATTAATTTATTCTAATTTTGTTTACTTCTCATAATTGAATATGTCAGGCGGCAGTTTATTTAAAACAAAGACTGTATTTTGATAACATGAAGAACATAGGGAATAAAAACCATTTAGCTTATCAGCCAATTAGTTTTTAAAAGCTGTTATCAGGGATTTTTAAGTGGACCGTGAAGGCAACACCGATTCATATGGTGAAAACCACAATGAATGAATAACGCTGCACGAATGTCTGACTAAAAACAGAACAGAGTATAATATAGTCACTAAGTTAATCAAATTACAGCTGCATATTTTATTTTAAACCTACATAAAGCCTATGGATAATTGGCTTATTTTTATAAGAAAACAGAGAACCCATACTCAGCAACCCTTAAATGTTATCAGCCAGCAGCTAGTGGTCAGAGGATATCTTCGCTATATTTGATATAGTAAACAGCAATCAGTAATCAGGGACTCAGGCCTCTGCAGAGCTGCAAGGGGGCAAAATACACAATACAAATAATTTGTAATCAGTGGCGTTAACAATGCGACCCATAAATTTCTATTGACCTCTGTACCCCCAAAGGCAACCCTGCAGCGCACAGAATGTCAACAGAATTATGCAAGTGGAGCGATAAAAGCAAAGCCCGCGAACTAAATTTATTGGATGCCATCCACTCATTAGCATCCAAATGCGGAGCTGCGAAGACGAACGAACTCATTAACAGCCGAGGCATCGGCAACGGCAACGGCATCGCCATCTCCATCCTCTGTTCAGGGAACCAAGTGCCAGCTCCCCGGTTCCACTGCCGCAACCCTGAGACCCAATCCCGATCACAATCCCAGAGATCCGAGTCCAGACCTGCCTGCTCCATGGCGCTGAATAAATAACAAAGTGACAACCACAAAAAACGACCACTGCCAAGGTGGTGCGGGAGCGACAGGAGGGGAATGTCTATGGAGGTGGATATAGAAGTGGAAGTGGAAGTGGAGGCGGCGGGCAAGACAAGAAAATGTACCATAATTGAGCTCACAAATCACCAGGCTGAGCAGGTACACAGAGAAAAAGAAGGTAACATTTTTAGAAGAACATTAAGTGAACTGATAACTCAACTCTTCAAAGCTTGTATGGTTAGTATGCGCAAAACATTTTTTGTGAAACATAAAATAAAATATACAAAAACGAATCATCAAAACCACTCCAATATTTTCCAGTGTAAAGAATTGAAGAATCGAAAAGACAGAGAAACGGAGACGAAATCTTGCAGCAGCCGGCACAGAACGGAGGAGAACACGGGCCAAGTAAATTGAGATTCTTTAAATTTATGCACATATTTTTTTCAGCAGCAGTACGTGGAGCCACTTAAGCTCCTCGACGGCCACTGCCACTGCCACGCCCCCCATCCCCCTCGGGGGAGTGGAACGTGGCGAGGAGAGCCGAGCCGCCCAACCACATCCGCATCCGTTTGCGCCTGGCTCCGAATGGCATTCTGGTTGGCTCCCCGGGAGCTTGGTCTCGGGCCTGGGCCTGGCCATTTGGCGGGATGTGGCTACAGATGTGGATACAGACGGGAATATCTACAAGGGGGAGGGATGTGTGTGGTGTGGCATATTGATGAACCGCAACAAATTGGCTCCACGGTGGCAATGCCGACTGCTTACTGCCAGGGCCAGCGCAGCAGAAGGCGAATGTCAAGCGCCGCATAGTGGGATGGGAGAGATTTTAAATTTACTGAATAACTTCATGAAACATTTTAATAAATATATATTTAATAAAAGTAGTTTGTAGTTCCATAATATTTCTGGATAAGATTGTCCTTAAAAGTCCAATATTTTATATTCATCTCACCTAATTTACAGCCTGACTGCCACTGTTCAGTTACTTGAATTCCCGGGGATGGCGCAACTTTTTCTAGCCATTATACTCGAGAGAAAATTGTAAAAAACAACCAAGGAAAATGCGCAAAAATGAGGGAAAATAAAAGAAAAGCAGTGGAGAGACAGACACACTAAAAAGCATGTTGCCCCGCCCTCGCAGCCTCACAGCCCCGTGGCTTTGTGGCCATTGCCATTTGAATCCGTATCCATTCCATCACCTCGGATTCCCCGCCCAGCCTGTAGTATGTAGTTGCAGCTCTCTCGGCAGCTTGGCAATCTGCCATCATTTGGCATAAATCCCCCTGATAAGGCCCCTCGATTGCTCCCCGGAGCTCGTACTCGTAAGCCGCGCAATTTCGCTGGCGCGGAGGTCATAGTTCATAGTTTGTGCCCGCAACTACTTAGAAATAATATGAATTTTTCAAAAAGTTTGCGCACTCCCCACGGGCTGAGCGAGTTTTTTGGCCATATAACCAGAGAGGGACCCCGCCTCGGATTGGCCCGAAATGTAGCCATTTCTATGCGGATCCCCACTAGGAACTGGAGTTGGGTTCAACGCTCGACTCCCCCTTTAGTGCTGTAGAGCTCTATTCTAATCTGAATCTTCCCTCTAGGAGATTGGCAGACATTACGACATGCAGCACCGCAAGTTAATTGCCCCTGCAACAAGGGTCATCATTCATATTTTATGCTTGCAGAACTCTGAGAGATCTCCCAAGTGGAAATTATAATAAAAAAATCCGCGTACAACTATGCTAATATCAGGTTATCGAATAAATAGTGAACTTTATTGTGTGGTAAATATTTATATGAAATTAAATCATAATTAAAATAAATTGTAAAGTCAGCATTTCATAATATAAAATGCTTTATTAATGTATTCTAAATTTCTAAATAATATAATGAATAAATAAATTCTTTCTATTCTTCTCCAATTTCCATATTAAAATATATTTTTATATACTTTGATAAAGAAACATTTCTTCAATTTAATTTATTACCAATAAATTCTATTAATATTGTAAGTCTTATAATTTCTCTAAAATTTCATATCATTATAAAGAATGTCACATAAATCAAAGCCAACATAAGTTTCTTTCACAAAATATCTGCGAGTCAAGTTGTTGTGCCCACTTAAAAACAAATAAAGCAGCGCTGCAAAATAAAAACGAAAAAGAAAACTTGTTTGTGCTTTGTTTTCTTTATTGGGTGCATTAAAAAATGTAAATAAATGTGCCCCAGCACGCATGTACAAAAAAAATAACAAAAGGAAAATAATACAACGAATGTGGCTCTATGAGTCACAAGCAAACACACGCACACCCAGAGTCCCAAACAAATTTCAGTTTTCAGTTTTTTTTTTATCTACTGGGTCTGCGGGGGTCAAAAACGGGGACGGGGGCGGGGACTGCAGCCTAGAATATAAATTTAATTCCGACAACAACAGATTTTTCGCCTCGATTCAGGCTCAAGTCTCGAGTCAATTTCAGGTTACGTGAGTTTGTGAGGGATTTCGTTTTGTTTTGCGCAGTTTCAGCCGTTGGCAGGAGTGGCCCAAGTCGATGGCCGAGGCGGGGGTTGGCGGTGCGAATGGCCGCCAGCTTCAATGGCCGCCGCACCAGGAGCTGCGGCTCTACCTGGGTGCGTGTGAGCGAGTGTGAGTGCGAGTGCGACAGGGATGCAGTGTGCGCACGGCACTAGGGGCCAGTGGAAGCGGAAGAGAGAAAGGGCGACACTGGCATAGTGGTTGCTACTTTTGTGCCAACTGTTTCTACGTGGCTTCTAAATTCGATTTCGGGATTCGAGTTCAGATGGTTTCAGTACTTTGTCCCAGATACACAGAAAAATAATTTAGTAGAATATAAAAATTATAACAGTAATTAAAATAATAGTTTATCACTAAAGTTGAAATATTTTTGAGATAAAAAATACTTGGACTTGTAAGTTATTTTTTATAATTTCAATTTCTAGTTTTCGTATCATTTCTCTCCGTGCACATTTCGAAATAGCTTCTTGGCTCAACTTGAACCCGTTCGGTGTGCAGCTGTTTATGGCTGAACTCCCACCGAACCGGCAAAAGTTTGTTTACGATTCGTTTCTGATTCGATTTTCGGTGGATGCCGATGCGATCCACTGTATCCCCCCCGAAGGTGCTGCTGTACTTGGCTTGTTTAATTAGCCGCGGCCTTCGGAATTCTGACGCAAATAAATCAAAGGCGAAGCAGACAACAAGTTTTCCTCAAAAAATACGGCATGTCAGACGGGGGAAAATAAGAAAAACAAATGCACACGAAGAAAAACAAGTTTGGGAAAATCAATGGAGAAGATAATGGTATTTAACTCTATCTAAAAATTATTTATTTTTTATAAATAATTACATAATAAACCTCCAAAGTGTTGCAGTAATAGTAAATTATTTTTGAAGAATTAAAAGAATTATAAATATAAAAATAAAATTATTTTAATATAATTTCTAATTTACTTTAAAAGCAAAAAGTATCTCAATTTTCCCAAGTGACATTACATTCTCTGCTTCATTTCATAATTTTTCAAGTTCGTTTTTCTAGCAGGCACAATTTCCCCCCGTTTGTTTTTCCTTTTTCTCCACCTCCTGCTCACTGGCCATTAATATTTCACTTGAGGGGCAGCTCTTTAACTAATCCCCCGTCCACAAAGTGCCGCACAGGTGAGGGCGGACCGGAGCTGCAAATTGGCAGCACCTTCTGGCACTTAATGAAGTCGGTGGGCCCAGCCCTTGGCCATTCCGGTCCTTCATCCGGGCAACCCTTCCCCCATTCCGTCGAACTGTGGCTCACTCTGGAAATTCGCTGGCCCTTCTAATTGCGCATCTTTAATGTAATCAAGTTACTCGGAGCAGGGACAGGCTTCTGCCATGCAAATGTATCCAAGAAATTAGTTAAATTAATTCAATTTGGCCGCGCAATTGGAATTTGCAGCACGGAGCGCTGATTAAAATTTCAAATGAACTTCTATTCAACGGATGGGGAGCCACTTACACGGAGTTTTCCGCTGCAGACGTAATTTCATTATTTATTTAGAGGCTCAGACATGGCAAATGCTGCAAAGGCACATCCCTCATCTATCTGAAAAGTGAGCCTTAAATTTGTGTTCAATTTGGTTTAAACAAATTTCGAGTAAACACGGGCAGTAAGAAATCAGAAAAAAATCTAAATAATATTTTTAACATTGTGGGAAAATGTTTTGTATTTATGCAGAGACAGCTGTATGCAGAGATTGCTATCTTTGCACCTGCAAAATGCAGGAATTTATCTTTGCTAAAAATATAATTAAATGGGTTGTCATTAGGCTTCGCTTTATACATTTTCATTTGCTCATTAAAAAGATCAATAGAGACAAAACAAAATACATTTAACCTGTTCAAATTATTTCCCTCTCTTAGTTTAAATTAATTTCTACCGTAAAAACCTATCTATTTCAACAAAATGACAGATATAACTTAATTTTTACTGACTTTACTCCTTGATATTAACTTTTATTTCATTTCCGCCGCAACCTTTCAATCCTTACTGTTTCCCTATCTATTTCCACCTGCTCCAACTAACGTTTTATTATTTTCATTTGCGCCCAGGTAAACAATATGCCAGCTAAGTTCGCTCCTTCGAAACGATCTAGGGACAATTTAATTAGGTTTTGGCAATGGCTTCGATTTAATTAAAAAGCACAAGGGGCTGGCAAATTGAAGCCACAAATAAAGCAACCAATTGAAGCGAGTGTGGCAAGCGTTTAATGAAGCCAGAACAACGGCAACTCGGCACACAGGCAGAAATAAGGGCAAATAAACGAGGTATTTATGTGGCGTCTCAAGACATCAGCCCCGAGGCCCCCCAAACCCCCAACAAGAAGAAGTAGAACTTCAGGTCCAAGGCAGGTCTTAAGCGAGGCGGGGCAACATACATAATTGACTGACGGGATAATTCACTTCCGTGCACTTGCGTGTTTATTAAATTTCTGGGGTTGTCTCAGGGCATTGATTCCGTATCGCTGGGGCAGCCGTGTGGGGGCGGGATTCCCCGTGCTGGAGCTGAGTTTCTGATATTGCGTAACCACATGTAATTACGTGTATTCCTCATTAGTTTGGAATCGTGACTGGCTTTTGGCTGGCTTTCTCGAAAAATGCGAGGCACTGACACGGTGGGATGAAAAGTGAACTGAATTGAATGATTTTTCATTAAAGGATGTCTTTAAAGGATTTAATTAAAATTAAAACTGGAAAGGGTTTGCATTTGCTTATATCAATGTTAAATTATAATTTAAAGCCTCATAGAACTGAAATTTAATGTATTTTTCTTGGCTAGATTACATACAAATATCCCATATATATAAATAAATTTATGTCCCATTTAAATCTTCCATATTCTCAGCTTGCCCTTCCATTGTGCAGCCATTGCTAATATCTGGGGCTGGAGGAGACATGTGCTCTGAACAACCGATGCCAGTGGAGGGTTAAGGGAATGGGGATATGGCTCCTGGCGTAGTCACGTTCGTCAGCCAACCCATTTACTTAGCTAAGCGATGGGGGTTGTAGTCGTGCCGCGTACCTGCCCGCGCAGAACCCTGTTGCCACCCAAGGAAGGACCTCCCACCACCACCCCTGCGTTAGGGATTCGCACAACTTGTTACTCGCCAGCCTTCCTATTTTCCCATTGCGATTCCTATTGCGATTCGGATTCGACTTGATGGAAATCTTCGAGCTACACGTTTTCGTTCTTATCGACGGAATATGGAAATTTCGTCATTTATTTGATCAACTTTTGCCTTTTTCATATCGGCCAAGGGCGGGGATCTCTCTGGCAGTGGATGTGAAAAATAAATGGCAAAAGGTACAACTTTGGGTCTCAACTATTTCATATGCCGCACACACACACACACGCACACACACTGTGAGTGTAATTTAGCAAAAATCATGTTTGCGAATAAAAATGGAAACTGGCATGCGAAATTCGAGTGCCGGGAAGCAATTCTCCTTCGGCTGAGTTGCACCTGCGACCCAATTCAATTGGATAGTTCGCCCAGACGCCAGATGGAGTTTTATGCACATCCCCATTATTATTACTTTTATTTTTCATGCATATAAATATGGGTATATATGTAAATGGAAAGAAAAGGTCGCGATGGAGACTCACCTGAAGCAGCTGCCGTCGGGTTAAGTCCTCGCTCCAGGGGTCGATGTATAATCAAGCTGGAATGGTACAACAGAAATTGTAAAATTAAGTATTAAGGAAATACTTGGGATATTAAAAAAATATATATATTAAAGGATTGTATATACTTTATAATAAATATTTTCAAAAAAGTAATTGAAGAGTTATTCAATGTGTGGAAAATACTTGCTCATGTGTGAGTTTTCCTATGAGTTACGCTCCATTTCCCAGCCTATGCAAGCGGACTCGCATGTAAAACACTTTTCACAGCCGATTTACATGGATTACACCACACAAAATGGCAAATGGCCGTCCGGCCAAGGACCCAAAATATACACCCGATTCGTCGACACCCAACACTCGCTCGGTGGTGGGGATGGATGAAGAGCAAACCGATTTATGCCAGAACACGCTCCTCATTATTATTTCACGCTTATCATTTTATTTCAATTCATTTCGGCCCACCGACCACCGACCACCGAACCCCCAACCCATTAGCCCCCGCCTCTGTCCAGAGTGCGGTTCCGTGTTTGCGGAAAAGCAGATATACAATAAATTCATAGTTGCTTTCCGGGGATTGGACCGCAGGATACAGAACTCAGGACCCAGGACACTCTCACGCACCATCGGGGGACATTTATATGGAGATGCTCGAGATGCATTCATATTCCATGGGGTCCAGTTGCGGGTCTCCGTGTTCCGTGCGCCCCATTACCCGTCGCTTATTCGATTATGTCGACATCGATGCTTCATATATGTACAAAATACACCAAGAGAAAATCTTTTCCATGTGAATATAAGTTGGGGGAATTATATAGAAGAAATCTGGAAAGATAGTAAGGTGTTCAGTTTGGATTACGAGAGAGAGAAAGGCGATTTATCAATTGGAAAGTAAAAAGAAAGAAGAAACAAATACAAATATATATATTGAAACTGGCTGAAAATGTTGAGTATTGCTTCGAGTTTCTTGTGTTTCAGTAGATAAAAACAATTTTAGATTTAGCAAGAGAATATATTAGTACTAAGCTATGACTTCCGCCCCTAGTAATCTGTGATTACTTTCAAGATCTCGAGTTAAATATATATAATAATATCTTTAAAATCTCCACTCGATACCCCTTTTTTTCCCCGGTGCACTTTTTTATGCTTCATATAGGTCGTGTGCCCTTTTGCCACGCCCCATCCACTGCCCTTTCCCCGTTCGCCATTTAACGCCCCCCAGTAGTCTGTCTCGTCGAGTGGTCGCTGCTGCTTGTTTGTCTATATGGCATTTGTTTGTTTTCGCCATCAGCCATCTGCCCCCGTTCTCATCAACGGCGTCATCAATTTTTTTCCTCACTTTTCCTTGCTCATGCGAGCTTGTGTGCTTTTTGCGAAAAACTTTTTAGTTTCCTTGTTTGATAGACAAACAGACGGCAATCGAGCGACCTCGAGAATTCCCCAATGGAATATGCTCGTGTGCATAAATTCTGGCGGAAAACGGCTTTCCCTGCTTTCATTTTCATAATGAGCAGCCCGAGACAGGCGATGGCGAAGTGGGAGCCATTTTCCCGGAGAGCAGAGTGGTCGAGGTTCGAGTCCTCAAAGTAATTGGCCGCGCAACTTGTAAATGACAAACATGTCCATGATGGAGTTTTCCACTAGCTTCTCGCCTGCCTCGCTGTCTGTCTGTCTGTCAGTATCGAAATTCCATAAAAGAGAAACTTTGGCTCATTAATATTTTCCGTTTTCCTGAAGATTAGCTGCAGCCGGCAAATGGAAATGGAAACGAAAATGCGGCACAGTCCATTTCCCCGCCCTCGGAGCTCGCTCGTGCTCCGATTTATTTATGTGTGCTCGTTGTTATCGTAACAAGGGTCACGATGGAACAAATCCAGGGAAAGAAGCTCCGAATGAAACGGAAAACTTTTAGGAGGAGGTGTTATATGAAATGAACATGGGGCTGGCTTTTAAACGGGACATGCACCGAAGCTGTAAAATTAAGAATGACATGCATTTTGCTAATATAAACTGGGGCAGACTTTACATAACACTAAAAATATTTAAATAAATATTATATATATTTTGTTTAACTTTAATTTGACTGCATAAAGTATAAAACAAGGAAAACTCCCGAATATCCTGCCGCCTGCTGTGGAAATGGAACGTCGGAGGCGATCTCCCACTGCGCCCAGCGGTCGAGTTCGCGATATGCGAAAAGGGTTTACGGGTTTACGACCCAAGGGTCAGAGGTACCTCCTTCTGTGACCAGCGAGTGCTACGCTCTGAATGCAATTACCGAAAAAAAAACAGAGACAGTTTTTTTGGTCAAAAAATGAAGCGTCTCTAATATTCCCGGAAAAGGGAAAGTGATGCAGCCAGACTCTGTGTTTATGACAGCCATATAAATTGCAATTTGCTGCATTCTGTATTCGTTTTGTTGTTATTCAACGGGTTGGGCATATGTATCTGGGATCTGGTATCCGTATCTATGGATATATACTTGCTGCCACATGCCGACAGGCAGTACAAATATTTGCCCAGCTGAACGAACTCTCTAAAAAGGGATGGATTCTTACAGTGATGCCAAGTTAGACTTCTTTTTAAAACTATAAAATCTTTTTCCTCCACTCTTACCACTATATATTTTATTAAATTTATTTAATTTAATGTTTAATTTATATATCAAGTATTATTCTTCCTAAGCTACGAAGCTCTTGGCATCACTGTTGTGTTATGACAATTGATTTCGCGATGCTTCCTCCATGGACTTCGGACCCCTAATAGTTCCCCAGTTGACCATCTCCGGGATGGAAGTGCCCAGAGCCTGTCAGAGTCATAAAAATTATGGAAACCAAATGCGAATCGCGGACACTTGAATGGCCGCCATTCGAATGGATCAACGAACCCAAAAATAAAACAGATGCAGATGCAATTGCGATGCAATGGCGATGGCCGACTCCCGCTCCGATCTGATCCGACAATTATTAATTGCGATTGCTTCATTCAAATCGAAATGGAGCCTCCGTTTTGGGGCCCGAGTTGGCCAAGTCTGGTCAAACTGGTTAACTGGTTAACTCAGCCTGCCGCTGGGCATAAATTGCAATTTATGGTAAGCGGTAACGCGGCTTTGGTTAAATAATTCCCTATCGGTGCAGGGAGGGAACGGGTTTTAGCAATAAGTTTTATTATTTTATTCGCATTATTATCGCAAAAAGGAGTGACGCTTTTGTGGGGAGTAGCAAAATATACACCTGAGCATTAGTTACTTAATTAAATTAAATGTTGGAGGCTTAGTGTAATTTCTTTAAGTGGAGGGAGTCTTATTTTTATATATTTGTGTGGCCATTTGAAGATGCATTTAATATTTATGATGACTATAGAAGCCTGTATGCCACTTATTGTTTATATTTTAATAAATATGATGAAAAAATTAGTTTAAAATGTGATTTTAATGATTTTGCATATCCCCACTGTTAGCATTTTTTAATTTAAATATTTTTAAAAATTGTTATTCAATGATCTCGTGATACTCCAAAGAGGTAATTTAGCATATTGCCAATATTCTTCCTTTTAGTGAGTTGCAAAATCAGCCTTTATCGGGCCTCGCGTGTGGCCTGAAACCAGTTTTGGTCGGCATCACGTCCACGTTCACATTCCAACCACCCATTGAACCATTTTGCCCACTGCCATTTGCCTTGTGCGCATGTCCGAGTTTTCGTGATGGCCCGACCCCTGGGAAATTGCTCGCCTTTCCGCCGAGGCGATGAAAATTCTGGCACATGACGCCACACCGAAAGTTCGCCTGGGATCTGAGGATTTGAAGCCATATGGCGGCGAGATGCAGGCATCAGCTCAGGGCAGCGCACGAAGGTAGCCTCCGGCTGCATGGTTGTATCTGTATCTGAACGATGGCTGCTCATGGCAGCGACATTTCCCAGCGGATGGAAAAAGGAAAATGCAGTTCGTGGCTCACTTGCTTTTATACGCGCCAAGATAAGCAGCCGCCCAGACAAATTGAACCCTCGCCTCGCCCAGCCCTCTGCATTTTCCATTTCCCATTTCCCATCAGTCTGCTGCCACTCAGCCAATCAGTCCGTCATAATTTTCCCTTCGCTGAGCTTTTGCTCGCTGCTCGGCTAGATTAAACTAATGCAAATACTTGCGAAACTAAATAATGTCGATGGCCCCAATGCGAGGGCAAAATATTTTGCTGGCTGGCAGAGACAAAAAAATAAAAATATATAAATATATAGCGTCATAAGTGTATATATGTACATATGTTTCTTTATTTTCTTATCGCTTTAATTATTGGGTGCGTTCAGCAGGGAATTATTACAGTAAATCACTAGTTATTTGTCGGTCTATCTTGTTTATTATTAATTATTATAATAAAAGAGAAAAATGTTTAAGATTTATTTTAAAAAATGTACCGAAAAGTATATTACTTTGGAAGTAACGGGTATTTAGTGACACTTAATGACGATAATGTAAGATGAATGTAGCCTTTTTATGTACATATATTTTATATATTATCTTTATATTGACAGACTTTAATTTGTACAGATTTTACGACCTGACTTGGCTCGTCGGGTCTTCATTTATGCTTGTTTTTTAGTATTTATATTATTAGACAATCGTAAAACTTTTAATATAGCAAATTAATCAATCAGAAGTTGGAAACGGAGTCATTTTCGACCCCATAAACCATATATATTCTTGATCAGCATCAGATCAGCATCAACAGTCGGAAAGAAAAAAATTTTTTGAAAATGTTTTCAAAATTTTATAAGGGGTTACATCGTCAAAATTCTAAAAAGTTGACAAAAAATTTGATTTCTTAAAATTATAAATTCGGTTTACAGATTTGTAAACCTTATAAAAACTAGCACAGAAAAGCTTTCCGAATGAAATTTATAGCTTTTTTGACTTAGTTATGATATTTTTAAACATTGATTTGTTAAGAAAGTTAAAAAAATATCGATTTATTAAAGAGATTAATATTTATATGTATATGTCAACTACGTCTTATCAAAATTAGCTTTCTTTCTCGTTTAAATTTGGAAATCTTAATCTAATTTTGATTAATTTATATAAAGTATGTACATATATATGTACAAATATTTATTTATATTTTTTTTCTATTCCTTTAAAGTAGTTTTCCTGCACAGCTCTATATAGTACATGGCTTACGAAATGTGTAAATTAGTTCTCCTTCGTAAACTAACCCGATTTACTTTCGGCAGATCAACATTAGTTGCTGCATTAAATTAATGGCCGATAAATGGAATCGGCCAGAGAGCCGGGGGACTCGTGCTCGAAAGCCAGCCGGTAGGTAAATGGCCAAGAACACGTAACGGAAATCTGAAACTGGCCAACTCGATTCCCCGTTTATTGGCGCGTGCTTTGCTTACAGCCTTTACATTTGAAAAGTCCTTCGACTGGCAGAAGTGGGGCCTTGGAGACCAATATATATGGTATAGATGTGCTTATGGAGGAGCTTGGGTGGGGTTGGGTTGTAATGGTTTGTCCCAACTAAATACGCAACACGAACTATGTGGGCGTTCCGGCCGGTTGAGTTGGGCCCAGAAGGAGGAAGGGAACGGGAGCCCAGGCCCAAGGAATTCGCAGTTCCTTTGGTTGCTTCCAAGGAACGTGATTTTCAATGTCGTTTCCCTTTTGTTGTCGTCGGCGTCGAACGGGAAATTATGATGCGAAACGAAAATGCGAAGAAGACGAGTTGAGAATGAGTGAGCGAGGTGTAAGTGCACTCGGAGAAATTTTAAAGAGTTTGGTTGTCGAACTTCAATATCTTAAAATTGGAAATTTAAGCTAAAGGACTCCCATTAGACCTCTGGTTTAATTATCAATTTAATATTGTTTTTAACTCACAATTACAATGTTTCAAAATTTATTCAGAGCAAAATTTATTCCAAGTGTTTGGGGGCCGCCAAGAAATGAACAAAATATTGGCAAAGGGAAAACAAGAAAAAACAAAAAGGAAAACACAATGGGCGACTGATGATGATGATGATACGTACGCAATGGAAATGGGAAAACTCGACGAAATCAAAGAATATAAAATGGGCGGCGGGAGGAGAACAACAAAGAGCTGCAGGCAGAATGCCAGAAGCAGACCGAGAACCAGAAATGAAAACTAAAGTAGAAATGCTTTCAGACATTTCAGAGATACACACGCGGACACACAGATACACACGAATATAGTATTTCAAGTTTCGTAGCCTCGATTTAGTCCGTTTCTCCTAGGGGCTTAAATATTTCATTTTGTCAAAAAAATAAAGAAATGTGTAGAATGGGGCAGGGAATGCAGCGAAAAATTGGGGAAACGCCAGCAGCTGCCAAAGCTTTTAGGTAAATTAAATAATTTTTTCGCTCGCTTTTTAGTTGGAATGAAAAACTGCTGGGGCAGCACGAATAGTTTTAGTTTAGTTTGGTTTATTTCAGCCCGGAGCTCTCGCAGCAATCCATCAAAAGCTGCAGAAGCATTCCCGCTTAATTTATGGCTTAATAAACCCATGGGATGCCGCCCATGTTAATCAGATATGCCCGGACAGTTCGATTGAAATATGGCCGCGGCGGAAACGCTAAATGGGACTGGGGCCCAGGTACGGGTACGGAATGGAAATTGGAATGAAAATGGAGATGGGAATGCATTCCCCAGTTACCAATTGCCATGCCCGTGCACCGGATAGTGTCAATCAGCGAACATTCTTCATTTTTGTTTACCCAAACTCACCTTGGGGCCGCTTTTGTTTGTTTTCAAATTTCCTGCCAGCCTTCTAGTTCGCCTGCCTGCTGGCCATTTTATTTTATTTATTCGAGAAGCGAGTTCTTTGCTGGAGGATCCCGGACTTGAAAGAGTTTGAAGCCGCTGCCGCCGCACACTCTGGTTGGAGATTGACTTTCAAATAAACAATGACTCTGACGGTTGGAAGTCGGTTGCTAGCTCTTGGCCCGGCCAACCTCTAATCGATTGGCCAAGCCTACATTTGGCTTGGACTGCAATCAATCATATCAATCAAATTATCATTGCAAGTGCAATTTGTCTAGGCCTTGAGTGTGATTCTGGCAAATGCATTTGCCATAGGCGTCACTTAATTGAGATAAGAAATTATTGTGGTCTTCGCTTCCAGTACGAAATTAATTATATTTGTTTCCATAAAAAACTAAATTAGTTTACAAATACTATTACCTTTAAAAAAAACTATCCAATAATAAATCCAATTCAAGTATTTTAAATAATTAAAATATAGATACAATGATTTCAATATAAACATATCCCAATAAAGTTCTTTAATTAACTAAGCAAAGTTATGAAAATATATTTATATTCTGTTGTATCTTTCCCCCTGGTTTTCTGGCCATAAATTCTCGTCAATGTCTCCATTTTCGTGTACAACCATTGGACGGCCATTACAACGGCGATTGACACAGTGATTTACGGCAATGAAAATTATTCACCTGCACAACTCACTCACACACACACACATGCGAATCGAGGAGGACTCACCTGGTGGAAAAATGAAGAACTGGAGACCGCAGGCGACGCTCTGTCATAAAAAATAAAACGAAATTGTCGTCACTTTTATGGCTCCCTACCGAGGGCCTGCCCTTGAGTCGGATTCAGATTCAGATTCTGATTCAGGTTCGGGTTCTTGGGGAAGTCGTATATTAGGCAGCTCCTTAAAAAGTCAGTTGAACGGAAAACGCAAATACCGAAATACAGGGGAAAATACAGAAGCCGGTAGGCGGCAAACGGTAAACGGTAAACAGTAAGGCTTCTTTGTGGACTCTTTTAATGAGCTGTCAGAATTATCATAAAGCAATTAAACGCATTTCACACTCATAACCGTAGGCAAGTATTCAATCCACACGCACTGCCCCCACCCCCACCCAGAAGGGGCTGAAGCACCCAACTCCCCCCTGGAATCCCGCCACCGCCACTGACACTAATTGGTTGCTTTATGGCCCAGTTAAATCGTAAAACTCAAATTTTATGCTTTGTCACTGAAACGATTATGACGTCCGCTGCTCGTCCTCCGAAGTTCTCCTGGCTTTCGCCTGGCAGTTGGCAGTTGGGAGTCCCGTCAAGTGGCTTTATCTCGGCATCTCCGGATCTTCGGATCTGTAATGCCCTCTGATTTATGTCCCTGCAGGAGTTATTTGCGCCAATTTACAGATTGATTTCGGTCTTAAGTTTTTACTGTCCCCTGTGCTTATTCATCGCCTTTTGCACCTACTTAACTCGCCTCGAGTTCTGCATTTATGTTTTATTGTTGGCACCGCAATCGCGGGATTTTAAGTACCAAATCCAGATTCGAATCCGAGTTCCCATATGTTTCGAGTGGAGAGTTAACTGAGGAACCCGTTTGGTAAGCGTTTAAGAGGGGGTAATTACACCCGATATTGAACCCATTAAAATGAAAGGGGGCCTCGTTTAGATAAGCGAATGTTTAACTTATTAATTTTAATTTAATGTAATCATGATTGGGGTTTATTACAATTAATAATTTTACTACCTTAAAGACTTTAAAATATGTTGAATTTAATTGGGAGATTTATTTGGTGGATTAATTGAAACAAAACTACATTTTAAGGTCCAGATTCTAATCAAATAATTTCATTTAAATGTTATTCTAGACTTTTCTTTATGTTCTTTAGTATATCAAAATGTTCTAAGGGCCTGAAACTGTTCTAAAACCGCAAGAAAATAGCTTGTGACTTTCTTAATTATTAATAAATTTACCAAAAACAATTTCTCAATGAATTAGTTAACACAAATTAATTTCTCCGATCCGTGAAGGTCATGCATAAATTTGACCTCTCCACTTGCCGTTCGCTCTCTATTCAAATGTGCAAAGTAAACAAAACAACAAAACGGAGAGAAAAGTCGAAAAATAAATGTTTGTGTTCGACTTGAATGTGTAGGCGCATTGTTTCAATAACAAACAATGCGATATATTTAAACATTTCCACACGTGTACATAGATACATACATATATGCCTATATATTCCGATGCGATTGATTTGTTTATGTGGGTGAAGGCGCGAAACTGTGACGAATGTGAATGCAATCAGGAATGGAAATGATAATTAACTGCACCTTATCACGAACGGCTGGCCTCGTTTGGGTTTTCCCTTGGCCCTGCCCCTTTGTTATTATAACAAGTTATTTTTTATATAATTAAATGGGCAAGGGCATCGATAACGAATGATCTTAATTCGAATACATTTTAGCCGAGTCATGAACCCTAGGAATCAAAAGACAATATCCAATTGGGACGGATGGACAAGTAAGACCCATTGGGAAAGACTTTGTTTTGAACTCTCTATCCTCCGCTCCTACATTGTTGTTGTGTTTTGCGATTGCTCCAATCATTCTTATCAGCAAAAAGCAGAGCACTGCCATTGTTTGATACTCGCCACCCACAATGCATCCAACTTTGTTGCCAGGCGAGCGGGAAACTTATTATATTCCTCACAGTCACAGTCACCACTCCTCTTGTCCCCCTCAAAAAATGAATGCAAGCCCAAAAAAACGAGAGAAAAAATAGCGAGGCGAGTGGCAAAGCTGGAAAATCGTAAAAAAAGGAAATTGCATTTCCCCAAAGCAGCGAAACTTGCGCAGGACTTTTGAGATTCTATTAAATTCTAACAAGATTTCAAGCTGCGAGGCGCAGTGGGAAAAGCAGGAGGAAGAGCAACTGCAGCGGCATCCAATAAGCAAATGGCAGCTGTCACAGGGGAGTAAAGAGAGCGCGGAGTCTGGGAGTGACGGGGGAAGAGCGTGCGCCAAGGCAAACAAAAACATTGAAGCAACGCGCCAAAATAAGAAAAACAAAATAAGCGGTGGAGCGAGCAGTAAAGAGCGCCAAAGTCAAACGAACAGGTGCAGTGGTGACAAAGAGAAGAAACAGAACAAGAGAAGCGTTTAAGAGCGTAGTTCACCAATACATATGCAAAAGGGGAGAGTTTAAGAGAGTGTTTTTAAGAGAGCCAGCACGCACACTATGACAAATCCAATTGGAAGAGAGTGGCACAGTGTTTGAATGTATTGGTAAGCAAGAGAGCGGCTGGTTTTGTCTGTTTTTAAATTTGTATTATACGATTTTTCATTAATTTTAGCAATAAGAAAATGGGTAAACTAAATTAATAAATTTAAGAAATATATACAACAAATTTAAAACTAAAAAAATATATAAATACTTTTTATTTTTCTTATTATTTTAATTTAAAAATTAAATGGATTTAATTTTGTTCCATATCTTAAAAGGTTATTCATTAAAAAATATTTATTTATAAACTGAAGGCTTAAAATTAATCTTTACAGTTTTTAAAACGTTCATTAGCTGTGTCGACTCTCTCTGCATTCTTCTTAACCGATAGTAAAAAAATATATATGTACTCAGCTTATAATTGTAGAAAAATTATATATAACTTTTAATAATTTTCAATTTTATTGAGAAATGAGTGCCTTCTAATCAGTTCAAAAATACCTTCCAATTAGATTAACCTTCTTATTACGTTAGCAGTGACTTGAACTAGGTTTGTGTATTGTCTAATGCCTGGACATTTCTGCGCATAGCTCCCTATTTACGAGTATATTCCCCTCTCTGTCTAATCTAGCCACCCCTAATTCCCGTTACTTACCCCTGACAAAGTTCCTCCAGCCTTCAGTCTTGGTTTCTGATACTTTTCTTTTTATTTTGGTAACCACGCAGTCGCAGAAACTCAGTCGGAATTCGGCCGTTTCGATGGCAATCCTGTTTGGGATTTTGGCTGTTTTTCGGCTGCTCCGGAATTCAGGCAAAGAACTTCACAACAGCCGCCGTCGCAGGTGAGTGCCAAGCAGAGCAGAGCGGCGAGCAGAGCAGAGCAGCATGGCCGCAGCGAACCGTTGCCGTGTGTGGGAGGGAGAGGCCGTGAGAGGCAGCGGGAGAGAGCGGCGCTCTCTCTTTCACATCCATGATGGCCGCCGATGTCGCTAGGCAACCATTACGCAGACAGCGCTGCCGGCGTCGCCGTCGCAATCTCAAACATTCCAACGGCATTCCGAATTTTTCTCTGCTCGGCTCTCTTCCTCGCTGCCATTCCCCTCTCCCGGTTCTGCTTCTGCCACCATGATGGCGCTCCATTATTTCCGCTCCGCTCTTCTGCGCCTCTTCTCAGCCACGAAATTTGTTTGGCAGACATCTTCGATTCCGCCGACGGCATTTTGTTTGGGAATTTTACCTGAAAATGTATAAATATTAAAAAATAAAATTAATAAGTAATTATTAAAAAATATTAGATGATTAATTATTTAAAAGGTATTATTCATTTATAAATTCTTTGTAATTTCCTTCTGTATTTTTATTTTATTTCAAACTTGAGTTTTAGTAATAAAAACTTTAAAAATGTTTAAACTATCAAACTGTAATAAACTTTCTTATTGACCCAATTTTCATGTTTCTCAAAACACAACATTAACTTAGAAATTATTATTTTAGTGTGAAGTTATATGGTAAAATGCAAATATTCCATTTAAAGTTCGTATTTGCTTATTAAAAATTAAATTATTTATTGAATTTTAATACGAAAATAATATTCACATAATAAATAAAAAAAACAATTCCCGTTGATCTTGTATATATGTAATTAACAACATTACTTGCACATATTTTTGGTAGGTCTTTTATTTTTTAAGAGCATTTGAATGACAAAATCAAACCATTCCCCAAAGTATTTTACAATTTAAACTTTCAACTGGAATCGAATCAAATTTGAAATGAATCGCGGCGCTCAAGTGTGCTCTTTAGTTTTAATGCCCAGACCGAAATACATTAGCAAAACTATTTCTTTGGACGGGCAATAAACTGGGAAATCAAGAGACGGCACAGGGACCCGTGCCAGAATTAAAACAAACTCTCCGATTTGATTTCCAGCGCCTGGCAGCCAACAAAGGAAGCGACGCCTCGTTGACATTTGCCAATAAAAATAAATAAAATACCATTTGTTCAGGAATCCGACAGCGGTCCCCCAGCGTCCCTTTCTTTCTATAGGCTTCCTAGACTTTTGGCCGCGACTAAAAATAAATGCCGTCTTTTAGTGGAGGCGCTCGGGGAGCAGTTTTGGGGGCGTGAGGTGGCCCCCGAGGGGAGGGTGTGTGTGCGTTGCGCATTTTAATACAATTTAATGCTCCATCGTGCGCCACCTCGACCTCCGTTTATCCGCCACATCCACATCGGCATCCCCGTAGCTCGCTCGCCCATCAACAATCGAACGCGATAGCATCAACCTTCGACCAGGACCTGGAATTGGGATCGAGATTGCCGGGATTCCTGTGCCTGGGCCAAAACCGAATTTCCGGGACACTAGCAAAGCCGTATTTTTATTGGAAATCGTTTATCCCAACAGCAAAGTCAGAGCCCAGCGACCGAAACGTGCCTTTGGTTGGAAAAACCTTAGGCAGAAAAGTCCTTGCACACTGGATTGACTTTTATGTATTCCCACGACATTGTGGAATATGAAAATATATGAAAATATAATAAGAAAGATTTTCATACACGAAATGAGATTATAAAATATATAAACATCTCTTCTTAATATGATTCTAATGGCTTGATATTTTTAGATCAAAAACCATAATATCTGGCGCCTTCAACACAAAGAAATTTGATGATAAATGCTTAGGCTTAATAAACAAGCAGTGAACACGCTTTTTAACGACTTTTAGAGGATAATTAAGTAGCAATTTATAGAACAATATCTTAATAGATTTTAAAATTATTTGATCAAAAATAAGTAGAGGATTCAACAGTTTTATATTAATTCCTTTAACCACCATATTTATAGAAAAAGCAACTTAAACATTTTTATTGAGCAATTACATGAGTTTCAAGTGCCTTTAAAATACTAATGTGTATATTAAAAACTTAATAAAAATGCAATAAAATCGGTTTAAAAATCTTAATATGGTCAACTAATTAACTAGTAGAAATACATTAAAGATAAATAAATATAAATGAACTGAAGAACGAAAAATAAAACGTAAAATGATTCAAAATAGGAAGGTTATAATTATAATTGAATCTATTATGTTAAAATAATCTTTTAAATTCTGTTAAGAAGCAATTTTCCAAAAGCTTTAGCTCTACAAATATAAACTCAAGCAACTCCTCAAAATGGTTTTAAGCTAATTAAGATTCCCTTACACCCAAACCACTGTGGAGAGGCGTAGAGTGTGATTCACACTCCCCAACTCGCCTTTGTTTTCGGCCTTGCCATTTAAGTCACAAACGACGGAATTAGTTTTCCGTTTCGTTGGCATTTCAGTCGCCTTATAGTCGAGCATTATTCCGGGGTATGGACCCCTCCTCCCAACGGGCATTGATATGCGGCGTCCCCAATAGATGCCACCACCTCCTCCTTGTACCATTCCCCACACCCAGCTCTCCTCATCATTATGCGCTTCAGAGCTTTTCGGGATTTTCTACTTCATTGCTATTATCGGAGGCCCAGTGAATGGCACTGGGTGGATGGGGTTACATGCCGGGTCTCATCTGGAATCGCACTAATTTGGCTCGGGACTGGCCCCGCCCACAGAACACCACCTAGCAACAAACACCGCCCACCACCCATCGTTGTAGTTGTCGTTGCCTCGATTTTATGATGATGAGTTCAGAGTTCGGGCATGTTCTGCATTAATCGCATCACTTTATGCGGAGCGTGAGTGGGCTCTCCTGGGCCTCCAGCTGGGTAAAGAGTTCGATCCTCGACCGATTCGGATGACTAGGATTCCCAGGGATTTCGTAATGTTCTCGCATAACTGCAATAGGCCGTAAAAAAAGAATGGGAAAGAGGTCAAGCCAATGACCCTGAGACAGATTTTCGGATGAAAACGAGAGCACTTCGATCAAATTTATTGCTGCCGGTGGTGACCTTCGTTCATATCGGGACTGGCATACGGATTCAAATTCCATATTTCACGGCCTCAACTGCAGCGGCAGGACTCTGTTCTGGGCCAATAAAAGCATTAATGACCATAACAAACGCCTTTGTGGTCGAGGTCGTTTATCCCGCTGCGTATTTGGTGCGCGGAGCGCAACTCTTCCTCGCTCTGGGATATTGTTCCCAGGCAGGTCAAAACGCTCCGGTTTCCTGAGCTCCTAAACCTTATCGATGTTTTTTGTTTGCAGAGCCTGTGTTCGAATGGTATTTGCACTGGAAAAAATGTCACCAAATAAATATGTTTATTTAAGATTCTTTTCTATACTTGAATAACTATTAATACCAAAATGTTTTCTGTATCAATAACTCTCATTGTTTTTTCACTTAAATAATAATAAACTATTTTATATTATTACAGATAAACTTTAGGTAGTTTTATTTGATCGAAATGCAGCTAATGATATGGAACCCATTACATATAGTAGTGATTTTATTTTGCTCTCTGTAAGGCTGTATCGGCATCGTATCTGTCGAATTGTATCTCTTTCTGGACCCATAACGGTCGCTGAGTTATGCGAGGCTGGGACCCGAGATAAACCCGTTCCGTGCCTCCCGCGCCCTCCCGACTTGAACTCATTTAATCCACGAAATGGGAATGCTTTAAGTCGCTGCTCGCTGCTGGTTAGAAATTCTATTTTATGCTTGGGTTCCCATCGCCATCGTCTGCCAGCGATTCAGCCAGCCAAATGGCGATGGCATCTTGCCATGCAATTCGAGCCAGGGGCGTGGATGTGGCCATGGATGTGCCAGTGAATGTGCCAGTTGTGTGCCAGTGGGTGTGGCATTGGAGCCCCTTTGGATCCTGCTCGCTCGCCTGAATCGCGTTGGGTTTTCTAAGTTTTTTCGCCGACAATTTTATGCATCCGCTACATGGCGAAAAAAAATATATTTCTAAATATTGAAAACGAAAAGAAAACATAGTTTAAAGAAGGTTATAAATACAATTATTTAATCTGAAGCATTATTTTAAATTTTTCAACAAACCAAAGTAACTATCTTTGTTTTTGTAACTTTTTGGTTTATAGCCTCTAACATCTCCAATTCCTTTATGTAACCCTGATTGAAATAATTACAATTTTCTTAATATAAATGCATAAGTTATAAAAATATGTATTCAATCCTTTCTTTCTCTCAGTGCATTTGTAATTTGAGCCAGAGAGCCAAATGTGAAAACTGGAAAAGGGCAAAAAATGTAAAAGGAGAAAAGAAGAAAAGAAAGAAGAAAAAATAAAAGCTGCTGCTCGACGACGTCGACATAAAACTTGCAAAATAAGTTTCGCATGTTTCAGCAAGCTCAGGTAAGAAAAAAAATGGTAAGCGAAAGGGGCGGAAAAGCCAAAGGCGGGCGTGGATTTGCAAAAGGCAGGGCTCTGGTAGGGAATGGCAAAGGGCGAAGGGCTTTGGCTCTCGGTTCCTTGAATATGCAGCAAATATTCTTCAAACGGCTTCTCTGACGTCGGCTCCATTTTATATGCGCAGTGCGCAGGGCGGGGGTTGAACAGCTCCCACCCCCTCCCACGCCTCGCCAGGTAAATGAGAAGATGGTCGCCATGGCCGTCGCCGAAGGGGGCGAAACACGAAATGTACTCCAATTTAATCAAGAATTCTATTCTGTAAATTACTTGCACAAAAACACGAGGCCGAAAGGGTGGGGGCGCTGAGCTGTTTCACAGCGCGAATTTCCATTTCACATTTCATGTTACAAAAACGTAAGGTGCGACGGAATTACCTGTAGTTGGAGCCGTAAAGCATCCACGGAGTGTGGGGGAAATGAAGATATTTTTGCAAAAATTTAAGTGCATGATGGGAAAGGAACTGACACAGCTTGAGTCTGTATTTAGGATTTGCGATAGTAACTTTATTAAAGTCTGACAAGCAGCTTGAAAACTGTGTAGAAATATTCATTCTCTTCAGAACAAAAATATTAACAAAAGGTTAGCACTATATAGATTTTGATAGTGCCTTCTGCAGCTTATAAAGAAGTCAGCCATTATTCCCAAACCCGCATTTTTCTGGTTGTTTCTTTTGATTAGTAGCCCCCAAAAATGCTAATAGAAAAGAAAACTTTTATAGGAAAAAAACCCTATTTAACCCCATAAATATTTAACTAATGTTCATAATCAGGTTGATAATTGCAAATGTCATGTTTGGGCACATTAAATAAACATGAACATAAGCCCCACAGATCGAACCACAAGATAGCAGGTGCAGACAACTGTTTGGAGCCTCATATACTACCAGCAAAGCCGCTTTTTATTCACACTTTCAGGGAAAACTAAGCTCTTTAAAATCAATTCACTCGGCCCTCGAATGGAAAAACACTTTCCCCAAAGAGCATTCCATCGAAAACTGTAAAAATATGCCGGCTCCCCAGTTCTCCACGAAATGCATAAATTGATATTCGAAATTCGAATACTTATGCATGCCGTTGCCGTCCTCCTTGGGACTCTTAACGACCACAAGCCCCGGCCAATATGTACCGCAGACCCCAGATGAAGTCACAAGGGAAAACGACTCGGCAAGATGGATGGATGGAGGGAGATGAATGGCCGGCGTTGTTATTGAAATAAATTATTATAAATAAATACGCCAGTCGAATTTATGAAGTCGTAGTTGTCGGCTCTGACGTTATGGTGTTTTCCTTTCCCCCGCACTGTTTGTCCATCGGTCCGTTGTCCGCCTGGTCCGTTCTGGGGGATTCCAATGCCATTATTTTTGTTTATGTTCGCCGGTGGAGAGGCCGGTCCGAAAAACAAGGAGGAGCGCCGTTAAAGCAAACAGCTTATTACGGCAAAGACAGTTTCAGGACGGACAACTGGACACTGTATCGAGGAGGGGCGCCAATGGTTGCCATTGATAACCGAAGAAGTTCGGTGGAGCGGGAACGATGCCCTGACTTTTGAATTTGTTTATCTTTCGTTTGTCAACACCAACACTCTTTATTTGTTTGTCTTCGATGCCTGTATACATTGCGCTGCCAATTGAATTCGTTTCAATTTATTTACTGTCCGCCCATCGAAGGAAACTTTGTTTGCGGGGCCACGTTTTTATGGCAGGGCTAAATAAAAAAAGGGAGGGACTCCAACTGGAACTGAAGGCAAGTGACAGTTCAATTAGAAGACGAAATAGGCTGAATGCCAAAACACATTCGATCGCTGCCGTCTTGGCCAGGAGGAGGAAATTAATTGCGACTGGAGACAGCGCTCGGCAATCGTTTGGCCCCGCTTTTTACGGCACAGAGATTCAAATAGTTTTGAACTTTTCGCATCTCCCAGCCCGATGCCCGATTCTTGATGCTGAGCCAAAACTAGAAACTCCCATAAGAAAGTTTACGATGCGAGCGGAGGGCATATGTAAATACACAGTGGCGAATCGGACACAGTGCCCTCCGAAGGGAGGACTGAAGGAAGATGTTCCTCAATTAAAGGCCTCTTAATTGCCGGGTCCATTGGGGGACGAGTTTCGTTGAGTTTCCAGCAAATTTGCTTGGAATTTAATCAGCAATCGCAATGGGGCGAGTACAATATCTTGACAAGTATTTCAAGGGAGGGAAGACAATGTCTTTTAAGGGAGTTTTCTTTAAAAAAATATTTAAGATATCTGGAAGAGGAGTTTATTCATTTAAATATTTAAATAAATACTTCACTTGTCCCTTAAATTGTGTTTTTGTAATATATCAGCATTTCTACTTTTATGTTCTAATACTCTCTCCCTATTTTAGCCCATTAGCTTTGTGCTTTTAATGCTCATATGCTGCTGACCCACACGATATTGCGTTTTTCGCAGTGCAACATTGCAAGGGCTTCGCTCTCCTTGGCTACATTTCGACACGCTTCCTTGGCAGCCTGAATTGCGTTGCCCAATAACGCGCGGCGAAATTCGCTTGGCTCCAACAGCGCTGTCAGCGATCTGTGGCTTTTACGAGGACCCAGGCAGGACAGGACCCCACCTCCATCACCACCATCAGTCCTTGTTCGCGTTTTAAGCGCTTCCGAGGCAACAAAACTGAACTGAAACTGGAAATGCAACCAGCGCGAAATTGCACAAACAGCAGCAAGGAGCCGAGTCTCTAGCAGCCCGGGGAGTGGCCGCCAGGAGCGAGGGAGGCAACTCGACCGGAGGCGCCAGTTGGCTAAGCGCATATAAAAAAGTTTAGCTGCTTTAAGGTGGGGCTCCAATGAAATCATTTACAGCTGCAGCCAAAGGAGCTGCCGAACCCAGTGTTTTGCCATGGTGTTGCGCTTCAAACACTGGACAACACAAGCGAGGAATATGTAGGGAAATGGCATATAGAAATGGGAGAAAAAACACAAAATACATGAGTTAGAGCCTACTAAAAACATTTAAGAAGAATTAGAATTCCTCAGGCTTTTCTAATATTTTCTATTATTTCTGTGTCCAAGATTAGAGTTTATCTTGAGTAGTAAATATAATGAATATGGCTGAGAATAAAGATTTAATCTTCCATATATAAATGCAGGATAATAATACCCTTCATCCCATGACTTGTTAAATAGTGCTAAACCCACTGGCAAATCGATGGAATAAATAAAACCAGATAGGGTGAAAGACTGCAGATCTCTTGGTGGCCACCCGAAGGGGGTTAAGATGTCGCTGGGATAACTGTGTAGATGGATATGTGTCTGTGTGTGCGAGTGGTGCAATGTGGGCGGCGGCAGGCGTGGCCGTGGCATTTGTCGTGACTCGGTGACTTATTACTTTTCATGCTGCTCTCGTTCCGTTTCGTTTCGTTACGTTTGCGTCCTTTTCACTTCCGCTGGCGGTTGCGGCAACGGGATGCTGCTGTCAAATGAAGTCGTAAAAAGATTGGGCAAAAAAACTTTTTTGTGGGCCACTCGCAGAAATACATGCATATAAAAATGGCAAAGTTGGGATTAGTTTCATCAAGGATAAGCCAAATGGCTGGACATGCCGGGCAGCCGGGCACATCCACATAAACGAGGACCAAGGACCACAAGGACTCCTGAATCCAGAGCCCGACTTCTGAGTCCAGAGTCCTCAGTCCCGAGTCCTCCTCCTGGCCATTTTGCTATTTGCGCGGAAAACTTTTTATGCAATTGGTGTTTGTAGTATTCTGGCCGGCATTACGTAAATGACTCCAACCCACACCCTCCACGCCCGGCCAGCAACGAGGGTTGGCAGTATGTGTGCTTGTGTTACCTTTATGGACGCACCATCTCGGATCTGGCCCCGGGAAAATGTCATCTAAGCACGTTTGCAGGATCTGCATAATTTATGTTTGCATGTAGGTACTGGATGCTGGGTAGGATTACCCTAGAAAATTAGGTTTCCCATTTGATGGAGGACGCGGAGAGTGTCGCTCGTATAAAAACCCGGCACGACCTGGTCGCCATCTTCATAACTCCGCCGCTGCTTCTGGCCCCGGGAATGGGGATTTGCTTTTTGGGGTGTTACTCCTGCATGCCCAAATGAATTTATATATATTTTTGTGTGCCCTCGTTTTATGACTAATATCTCGGAATATCTCTGGCGGGGACTGCTGGCAGCGACAGCAGCACTATCCTCCACTTCCACCTATAGCCCCGTGCACACACGGTGGCATATTTTGCAGCGCTGTGAAAAATAAAACAGCCAAATAAACCCGGCCAACCAACAAAAATAAAAGCAAAAAACAAAAAGGCAACAAGCAGAATGAAAAGCGACAACGAAAAACACAGAGAAAACAAGTATAAAAATTTGTTTTTCCAACATTTGTCAACGACGATGGTGCGATGGCAATGGCGGGATGGCAATGACGATGACACGAGCTGACGCAGACCCAGGCTGCCTGCCACTGGGCGTCCATTTCCATCTCCATCTCCACTTCCCCATCCCCACCTACATTTTCATTTCCATTTCCCTTCAGATCCCAATCCCAATACCCTGATCTCTGCCTGGCCTGCTCCACCTCCTCCCATTCCGCAAACAATCTCTATATCCCCGCGGCGTGTCATTGTCGTTGTTTGCATGTGACGAACTCTCAGAGTGCTCGTTGCCAGCGTCCACCTCCACGGCTCCCTTCTGCCGCTTCAGGTGCCCCCGGGTGGCATCGCAACTGCACAGTGGAATGAATTTGTAATATCTTTTAAATATATCTCTCAAATTTCTTAAGACAACATTTGAATGTTAAGTTAAAATCACTCGGGCATCTATTATTTTGAATTTCGAACAGAAGTTTACTCTTATTCGATCAAATTTAAGTTTGAAAATAGTTTTGGTATATTTTATTGTAAAAATTAGCCATTTGACCCACTATATTTTACTGCCAGCGCTCTGGGACTGTATCGGACCGACACAAGTTGCAGCTTCAAAGAAGCTCAAGACGAAACAAAACCTTATAAATATGGAATGGAAATCCACAAAACATTCTCATTTAAAAATTAATAATCAATATTTCAAGTCAGTTTTTTCATATATTAATTTTTAACGGTATTTCATAATTTTTTCTTTACAGAAAGTACCAAAATTTCTGTATAAGATTGATCCTTTTGAAATACAATTAAAAACTTCAAGATCACTAAAGCTTCATAATATCATGATTTATATATTTTTTTTCTGTGTAACTCTTTCGCCTGTCCCATCTTTTGCAGTGTGGCTCCCTTGCTCCGGTTGGTCTGGCCCGGCCCGGCACTTGGGCAATGGGTCTGGGATGTGGCTGTAGCTGTAGCTGTGGCCGGGGTCTTTCGATGTGGACTGGGTCTCCGGATCGGACGCAGCTCTTTGCTTATGCATGTCGCATGAGCAATAACAATATTTCCTCCGCTGTCGCAGGCGCTGCTTATTCTTTTCGATTTGCTTATTCGCATTGGGGTTTTTTCCCCCGTTTTTTTCTTCTGTATTTCTGCGTGCTTGTTTTTTACGTTTTCCCCCATTCGCTTATTTGCAGGGATCATGATACTACTATATGCAGGGAGTGAGTGGGAATGGGAACACATGTATATTTGGCTTTACAGCGGGGGGGAAATGCGAAAGACGAAATTTAAAATTTATGTGCATGTATTCGCATTCTTTATTCGCATCGGGACATGTGTGGGCCGGCTGTATCTGTGCATGTGTCTTGCCACTGGGTCCCTGCATTCCCAGACTCGGATATAGCCCCGTCCTCCCTGCTCCGCCCCTCCAGATATGACGTTTCTAGGCGGGGGCATATCATAACTCTGGGCCCCATTTCGTTCTGTTTGCCATAAACGAGATCCACGGGAACGCGACACGTTTCCCTGATGTTCAATGTTCGTAAATTGAAAACAACAAAAGCAAAATATTGAAATTTTCCGCGCTGTGCTCTGAATATTGAGTTTGGTTTTCGGGCAAAAATATTACATTTGATGTGAGCGAGGAGCGGCCATCAATATTTTGCAGTAAACTTGGCAACCGCGGTGGCCACCGGAAATGGAAAAAAGGCTGATGACGCTAGTCTTGGACTACAAACTTGTGGATGTGCTGAAAGGATTTATATCCGAGTGCACATTAAATGCAATCAGGATTGGCTGAAAATGGTCTCATTTATTTCGGAACAATATGTGTTTAACACACTTTGTGTGGGATTGCCTTAAGGCTTTTCTAGTAATTTTAAGTAAAAATTTATGAACACTAGGATAAATTAAATAAGGAAAAGATTCTTGCCTCTTCAGAAGGAGTCATTAGGAAAACTCAAAGTTATCTTGTATTTTATTAAAGGGAATTAAAACTAGGTTTAATTAACCCAAAGGTAACTACACTTTCATGGTACATATGTAAATATATATAATATTTTAAAACAAACAATAGAAACTATCTTTGGAAAGACGAAATTTGTATACCCTTGCAGTTTGCCATAGGGCCTTGGCATCAAATCGAAAAGGTATCATAACTAGCCAAAAATTCATAAAATTTAATTCGAAAAGCTTTCATTTGCTACTTTTTTCTGGGCTAACAAATCTGCAAATTAAATTTTATATTTTAAGAGATCAAAATTTTTGGACATGGCTAGAAATATTCACTTGTTGATGCTGATTAAGAATATATATGATTTATGGGGTCGGAAATGATTACTTCACTGCTTTGCAAGCTTCAGAGTGAAATTTTTATTTTCTTGGCTACAAATCTGTCGCTATTTTTCCCTTCTAATGCATGTTCTCATTAAGATATTACCCCACTCGATTCGATTTGTCCAATGCCGGCATTCTGTTTCGGACTTGGCCTGGGAATATTACATCAGCTGCCCGCATTTCAAAACCCCAGCACGCATTGCACTGTCCCGTCCCCTCCGTGTAAGCCCCTCTTGGTGAGCCCCTCTGGGAGAGCCCCTACTATAACCATATGTATATGTTTCCGACTTATCGCAAGCCTTTGATATGTGAGAATCGATTGGCGCGGACCGCTTATAGAGGCGAATGGATCCGCTAATTGAGCGCTTAGCCGATTGCATTCGATTTCCATTAAGAGTCCGGCGGAGTCGCGCTCGAATTAAAATTGAATCATTATTGAAATTCGTTTGTCCTCGATCCGATCGCGGCTCATTAAAATGGATGCCGATGCCGCTGACGATGTCGCTGACGATGGCCGTTAAGAGGACGCCGCACGGCGGAGGGCTGGAGCCAATGGCTGCCTGTGCCGAGTGTATTTGCATTTGGCAAATTGTAAAAAATTTAATTCGCATATCATGCGCGATAATCAGCGACGTACATTATAAAACCATAAAATCGCAAAGCGCTGCCATAAATGCTTCGGCAATTGTCGCATGCGGCGGCCAGCGTCAATAAATATCCGTTTATATGGTAATTGTGACTGGAAACTTGCTTCTAACTCGCGGCCCGTCTGCAATTTGCATTTCTGCACAGCTGCGAATGGCGGAGCGGCTCGCCGAATATTGTGCAGCCAGGATGGCAATGGCATATTTATTTTATTGCCCCGGTATTCCATAAGCCCCGCCCCCAGCCTGGCTTCTTTAAATATCGCATTAAATCTAGGATCAGGGCAAAATGGTGGAGTGGAGGCATAAAATCTTGGCACACTAAAGAAAACAGCACGGCCGATTTCAATTTATGACCTCAATTATCACCTGTCTTTATTTAAATTATGTAAATCTGGTTTAAAACGGAGAGGAGTATGATTGAACTTTAGGGTAAATAAGGGTAAGATATCATAGAAACTTTGTACATCTTAAAATATATGAATATGTGCTTTCGAGAATAGTTAAATATTTTTAACAAACTTATGTATATGTTTAAATGCGTTTAAATATAGGTACATATATTATTTGTTACCTTAAAACTATTTATAATATTTTTCTCTGTGTGACTTTAAAGGAAAGGTGAACAGGGTGATGGATGGAGTTAGAGGAAAGAGTCTCGGTTTAATTTTCATGTCCATTAACCAAGCAAAATGGATACGTTCGGCAACGAGCAAAAGGATAAGCGAGGCGGCCAGGCATGTCCTGAATTTTGATAGACCCAAAGGCAGACGGTGCCGGGTGAGTGTGGAGTTCGAAACTGGAGCCAATGCGGGTATAAATTCAAATAAAGTTTAACGAAGCCCATCCGCAGCTGGGGGAAGGAGTTTTTCGGGAATGGAACTGGCATGGGGAAATGGGGAATGGGACTGGGGATTGAGATCGGGACAAGGAATGGGGATTGGTAGGCGGCCATGAAAATTATCAAAGCGTGTTATTACGGCCAACGATGCGCAACGCGATGCCAACTCAAGTGGCTGCTGCCTTCGAGAGGATAAACACGGAGCTGGGAATGGAAGTGGATCTGGATCTGGAGTTGGAGATGGAGATGGAGAGGCTGGGGATGTGGATATTTTCAACGGGAGAGCCACTTGTGGTTGCTTGGGCATAAATACGTTTTTCCGAGACCCTCACGCACGCAAATAATCAAACGGAACGCATCAAAAAAAAGGAACACAAAATGGTTGTCGATTTTTAAAAATACCCTTTGCTTCCATCCCATTTCCCCAACCCATTTCCGCCCACTTTAGATTTCGTTGAGTCAGCCCACGGAAATTTACCGAGACATTCGATTGCACCGGTTTTTCCTATAAGCATTGGGGAAGCGGTGAATTCTCAATTGCTGCCAAAGGATGCACAGTGGGATATACATCATTTTGAAGCCATTTTCTATTAAAATATGTAGGCCAGGAATATAAGATATTTGCTAAGCAGCATGTTTTATATGAATACTATTAAGAAAATCACTTGATGAGATTCTACTTCCATTTGTTTTTCTTTTCAGATAAATTCCTAGGCACTTCCTTGCGTGTAAATTAATAAATTAAATCATTTTCAACTTACATTTTCCAATTTAAAGCATGAAATTGTATACAAAGGATTTTTCATCAAAGCAAACCCACTGTATCCAGCTCCCCCTTTACCTTTTCACGGCCCAAAATGAATTTCTCTCAAAATGCACGCCCATCTAATAGGCCGAAACGAACGGGAAGAGAACTCTCCACCGATGGGGACCCAGAACAGGAGAAGGAGCAGGAGCCGGAGGAGGACCTGTACCCAGAGCAGTGCTTACTGGTGACCCCGACCAAGTCCGTGGAGTGCATGTGCCCGGCCCGGAATGTGAGCTCCTCACGTGCGGGGCGGTTTCTGGGCGTTGGGTTTCAATTTATCGCCAAGCCATCGTCCTGTAAATCCTGGGAGCGGTTTTAGGGATTTTTAAAATAAAATTTACGGATTAAGTTATTGTGCGACGTATGTACGAGTGACGGTAAGGTCGATTACGTTTTACAGCGCAAGCATAAAAGTTGATTGAAAATGCTTATTAGATGCAAGATTAGATGCGATATGCATCAGAGACCGGCGGACCAGCGCAGCAATCCCTATTCCTGACTCAGGAATCAGGAATCAGAGCCGGGCATAAAAGTCCGCCGGAGCTGCGACGTGAGCAAATTTAGCTCCGGATTTTACACCATTCTCCTGGGGAATGAATGGCGGCGAACTTAATTGAAATGTCGTGGCTGAAACTGTAAAGTTTGGAAAATTTAAGACGCCAGAGGTGCGAAAGCAAAAATTAAGTCCACGAAAATTTACAGCCGGCAGGTAATCTCATTAAGTCCGGATAATATTCCCACTCGGCGTGCGTCAGGCCCAAATTGGACATTCTTTTCTAGACCCAAAACCCCAGCTCTAATCCCCCACAAAACAAAACAGAGAAAACAAACAACAAATAACCACAACAAAAAAAAATCATTTAGCCGGCGACGAAGTCTACAAAAAAGTTGCTTTTGATAACACGCCTCATCAAAATTTCAGCTACAAGAAAAAACTTTTTAAAACAACAAATTTAAAAGAAAAAGCCACACACAGCGTCCTCCGACGATGACTCGACCCCAAATCAGAATCCGAATCCAAGGGTCTTTAGAGCCCCAAGAAAGCAGATCCCGAGAAAAAAAAAAACGGAAAACAGGCCTAAATGTAAGGCCGAAAATTCTTCGTTCCGGTTAGTTCGTCAGATGGATGGATGCTGCCCTGTGTTTTGCGGCTTCCATCAGCAGTTAATAAAAAATTGACCATTTCGAGGGAAGCGGATCCGAGCGAAAAGTTAAATGGGAAAAGTTTCCGGCCTAACTAAAAGTGCGAGTTTATTAACCGCAAGCCATTTCCACCAAAATTGCAGGAAGGAAATGTAGCAAATGTTTGGTTTAAGGAATTTTGGGTAAAGCTATTTGCGGTAATACAATTTTAAACAATTTTAAATTAACACAAATATGTGAAATGAAGAAATCAAATATAGTTTTCTAATCGTAAAAACACAAGTTGCTTGTATTGAATATTTAATTACGGAATTTTAGAGTCATAAGTAATTGGCATGTATAAAGAAGCACAGAAGGTGTGACTATAAGGCCATTAAACAAATACCAAATGTATTTACCAATTCATTTAAAACAGCACCAATTTTATGGTATTTTTGTACGAAGGCAATATTCAATAATTGTATGTCGGTGCCCATACTAAATATTTTTTATTAGAGTACAAGATACTACATATTTTACACAGAGGAAAACAAGCGGTTACTATTTTATAATTATAAATTCAATGCTGAGGCATATAGAATGTGTAATTTTGATTTGATGAATCAACATTTTTTGAAAATTAACTTTTAGTTATTATTAATGCATCATTTTTTTTATATTTTGGCTATAGTTCCTTGGTCTTCCATATTTTTCAGTGCACTTTCCCTGACTGTGAAAACTCACCCCCTGTCGGAAAACGCACGTACACACGCAGACTCACTCTGTGTGTGGCTAAAAGTAGAGCAGCCACAGCCGCAGCAGTCGATGGTGGTGGATTCTGTCTCCCGGGCACAGCTCGCCTCGATGGCCGCCGACCCTTCTCACACCGGTCTTGTGCAAACCATGGCTGCCATGGCCTGGAGATAGATATGTATGCTGATGGAGATGGAGAGCTGCGGCCATGGATTGCCGTCGGAATATCCGACAGATACACAGCCGTCGCTCGGCAGCCACAACGCATGCACAGTGCGGAGCCACTTGGGCGTGGCTGGAGCTGATGGAAGCTACTAGCTACTAGCTGGTTGTAAGAGATGCAAAGAACTACTTTTTAAAACAGATTCGTTAAGAAAATAAAATAAAAAGAACTAAAATAAACATTAGAAATAAATAATTAATTATTTTTTAAGTGTTTTAACAAGCTTCTCCCGAAAAATATCGGTTATACGAAGTTAAAGGCATTGTATATTTTAATTTTTAGATTTCTTGAGGGAAACTATAATTTCCTTGTAATATATTAAAATGTATAAATGTTAAGAATTATAGAATAATTAATAATGTACGTGAAATAATTCCAAAAAGCTAAAGTAAACAGCAAATAGCTGAAATAGTTTATTTTATTAACTTTAAAATCCTTTTAGATGAGTGTCAAGTAAAGCACTGATCTTTCAAGATAAAGTAACATCTGAAGAACTAAAAAACATATCGAATTTTTAAAGTACAAATATAGCAAAAATACTATTCCAAAACTTCTTAACAAAGAACTGAAACATCAAGAAAAGAGACAACTCGTCAGCACTGGCTGTAGTCTATCCATCTTCCCGTGTAGTTTATGTAAGCATCTAGTTTCCATGGGGCTGCCTGGGGACCGACGATTGATGCAGGATTTGGGTTCTGTTTTTTAGTTGGATCGGAGGAGCAGAGGAGCTGGCTGATGACTGATGGGGAACGGGAGCATTTGCCCGGGGCTCATTTGCCTATTTGCCGTAATGCCCATTCCGTTCCGTAGCGTCAGCGTCCCGTGTGTAATTTACGAGCGTCCGCCGTATGTTGCGTAGGTGAAAAGTAAAGCTAAGAACAAGACTGCCGGGGCACGGATTTATGGGCGCATCATAAAACAATTAACAAGACCGAAACTCGTGCCACATAAATTTCTGCAGCTCGGCTCGTGGATTGCGGCTTGTGTTACATTTCACAACGTTTTATTATATCACCGAATTGGAGCTGGGAGGAGGGGGCGTTGGCTTCTCTTTTTTAATTAACCACACAAGATTTCTACTCATTTTCATATCGTAAACGTTTATCCAACTTAATAAGTCGTAAACGCCGCTGCGACACGGCCTCTAACAAAGTTTCCCCGGGACCTTAACCTGCATGTGTGCGGGATTTGGCGATCTGCTGACTCCGCAGGTGGAATGCCACATCCTGTACCGTCCTGCTCCAGCTCCTGGCCTCTTTACAGACTATTTTCAGCCCGTGCCCCGTCGCATATGCAGGCGATTACATGACAACGCCAGCGGAGGCAATAAAAGAAAACGTTAATAACCATCCATCCAGTAGTCAGAATGTCAGAGAGACAATGGGAAGGATCGGGATCGAATGGCAGTGGGATATCAATTTCTGGAGATTTTTCTAAAATAAGATAGTTTTTTAATAACTCTAGGTTACGAGATTTCATGAAGATGGAATTATTTAAAAACTAAATACAAGAAAACCTTTCGAACTTGAAAAAAAAGTAAGATTGAAGAAACTCTTAAAACATGAAAGGCAGTTTCTAGGAACTTTATCTAAGCCTTAAAAAAATGCATGTCATTCTTTTTAATAAATTTCATTTCTTTATCAACCAGGTTTTAAAATCTTTAAATAACTATTTGCAAATTATTTAAATTTCCAGAACCTATTCTAACCTCCTGATTTTTCCTAATCGCCCATTGTACAATTTTAAGTTAATTTTGTAATTCTTGAACTGCGAATGGCGAATGCTTAAAAGTGAAGCTCAAAACTCATTTAATATTCATTGCTGGCTCCTGCTGCTGTTGCTGTTTTTCGTTTTGCATGTGGATAGGGAAGAAGATGCGGCTGCAGGTGTGCTCCCTGCTCTCTGCAGCTCTTTTTGTTTCACCACCTGACAATATTTTTTTAATGCCGACGATTAAGGCTTCGCCCTGTGGCCCCGGGTTACTCCTTCCTGTTCGGGACCACTCGATTTAATTAAGTCGTCGCTCCAGGTTTCCTCTCCAGCAGAGCTTTACTGCCACGCCCCTGGCCCCTTGATCGCCCCCCTTTGTAACGCAACTCTTTTGATATTTCTGTGACATTTTTTGCTGATTCCATTGTTTGCCTAATCTCTGTTTGCACAGCGACCTCCCCAAAGTTGTGTGCCCCGTCAGCAGCTCGGAGTCCTAAGGGGGTTTAAGCTTAACCCCATACGCACATGCCAGATATACAGATACACTGAGAAAAGGAGTATATCAGCCAGGAAATAATATATGTGAAAAATAACGACTACTATTTCTAATGACAAAAATATATTCCTTAAATGTTGTAGAGATTTCAAGTAAGATAAGTATAAAAAACCCACTTTAAACTCAAGTATATATTTGACATGTATTTTTTTTCGCAATGTACACACACACCCAAAAGCTGAAACGGCCACATAAAGAACACACACAGACGAGAGTGGAAGATACTGTCAACATGTTTGTTAATGCCATTTTGGAATTAACAAGTTCTGCCAGATAAACTTTGAATTTCATTCCAGGGCCGAGCTGAAACTGGCATGTGTCCCCAGTTTCGCTTCCCCACACACCCACACCCCCTCAACCCTCGCTCCGGCTCCGGACTCTATGAATGGCCCATAAACTGCGTATGTTACTTGGCCATATCCTGTGTTAACCCTTTAAGGACCGGCTATTTGGGACCCATAGCAGATCCCATTTTTCTGCCACTGCGATCGCTGATCGCCGATGGTTCTTGTACCTCAGTTGGCATTTGTGTTTGAAGCCATAAATTTATTTATGAGCCCATTAAATCATCATTATTGTCCGGACGACCTTGAGGCGGTAGGCAGTGGCGGAGAGGCAGGGCGGTTTAAAGAGTTTTTTCTCACCCATTTCGAGACACATTCGCTTTCTTTTCTTTTCTTCTTCATTTCTTTTATTTGCCTTTTTATTGTTGTCGCCTTTTAATGGTGCGTTTTCCTTTTAAGCCTTCTGCTCTGCTTTGCTGTGCACTCTTTATTTCTTTCTTTGCCCTTGCCTTAATTGGGTCAACAATTCCGTGATTTGACCTAGCAAACGGCCAGCTAATTGCCAAGAAGGTTAAGAAATTGTGGAATAAGCCAGAATTATTCCTTGAAACGGTCTAGAAATATTTGTCCTTTGGCTTATGAAATTAGTTCATTAATTGTTGATTCAAGAGTGAAAATGACTTTATTTATATTTAAATAAAGGTAATAAAATGTTCGTTAGGTAAACTGTTAAGTTGAGCTAGAGGATCCCTTATTCTGCCGAAGTTTTAGACGTTTTTGGGAGTTAATCTAAGACCAAAAAGAACTGTGTTTCAATGGTAAAAGTATTGTAAAACCAACACAAGCCAATCTATACAAAGAATATCAGTGAAACATATAAAACTGCTTAATGAAAGGTCCATAAATTAATATATTATGCTTTCGAAGAAAAATTGTTCTGGAGCAATCATCATTTCAGTCGCGACCTGCACTATTCATAATTAATAAAAGCCAAGTAAGTAGACCTAGTAATCCCTAATTGAAGCAATTTACCCTGAAAGGCATACATACATAAATGGAAAGTGGAGTGCGGAAAACTCGTTGGCTTTTACTGCGCCGCGGTATGAGTTTTCCCTCTCTTTTTCTTGTTTTTTCTTTTTTTTTTTTGCTTTGTGCGAATTTTCAGGCTGATAAAGCAATGGAAATGACGCGCACCAGTAGTTTTGCCTTTGACTTTCCTTTTCGCCGCTCCGAAAGAGACACCATTTTCTTGGCCGTGCTGCTTTTGGGCCGTTGGCTGTTTGTGTAAGTTTTCCATTTGGATAATGGAAAAAGGCCATTTCATGCCATTTGCCTGCTTCGGCTTCGGGGGCAATTCGAGGAGCACTATTTGGAGCGACTCGTGGTTGTGGCTCGTGGATTGTGGATTGCGACCAAGTGGCTAAGTGGGCGCGGCGCCACATCCCAGCTCCACTTGAGCTACGCACGAAGGCACTGACAGGAATTTTGAATAGTATATGTATATATCCTATATCTTTTTAAAGAAACACAAATAAAAAAGTATGCAAATAATGGTGGAAATATGAAATATGAACTAGTAAAATGCCTGAGTACGACTGAATATTTTCTATATAATAAGTTTAAAAATATTAATAAATAAATAAGAAGCTAATTCATCTGAAATAAATAAATTATCCGTTTTTTTAGGAAAATAACCTTTGACACATATTATTTCTCATGAAAAATAACCTATTTTATGATATTTTCTCAGTGTTTCCGACCAGATCCACTTTGAGGATGGTTTTCTTGCCCCGCTCCTTCAGCCTCGTGTTTTCCTTTGCGCTTTTTACATTTGCAAAATGAATTGTAATGAAGTGGAATGGGGCGTGGCGATGGCAAAATGGCAAGCGGCAATGGCCGCCCGTCGAGCAAGTACGCAGAAGTAACAATAAAATCATATTCGTCGGGCGCCTGGCATATAATTTTGCACAAAAAGTCGTTTACAGTGTCTCATGCGCTCCACTTGCTCTGGACTCCGAGCTCCGGGCTCCAGGATCGGAGGATGAGATAGAGGACGGATGGTTAGGAGGGGGTCCTGTTGTTTGGCACTGCTTTTATTGGTGTTATTAGGTTGAAAGCACTCTAATAATGGTCGCCTTCTGATGTGGGGCACTTAATGGGTTTCAGGTCAGCAGTCGCATAATGCGAATCACAGATTTCTGGAGGAACTCGGAGCTGGGAGTCCAAGGAGCAGCCGATAAAACTTGATTACCAAAAGGGGGCCAGACACGGGAACGGGATGGATTCGATCAGTTGGCAAATGGAGCAATCCGCCGGCCATGCAACATCCACTCAACTCCGCGTCATTCGTCGATTCCAATAATTTGTAAAAAAAAAATACCATTTTGCTGCTGCCATTCAACCCGCGATGATAAAATGCGTAAATCAACGCAAATTTATGGCTGAAACAAGTTTTTCATTGGCGCTGAACGAGAAAACAAGTCCGCAAGCACGGGGCACAGGGCACAGGCACTGTGGATGAAAACAGAAATTTGTCGCAGCAAATATCGCCCCTGGTGGTCTCTAATTTGCATGGTTCAATACGCTGTTTACCAGATGCGTTTTAGGGGTTAGTAAAAAAGGAAATTTCAATTTCCTTCAAGCTATTTTATTTCTGCAATTTAAAACTTTTATAGAGTTCAGTTTTATTGGAAACTTTATGAAGTACGTTATTAAGAGTAGAACATTTTGTCAGTTATTGTTTAAAGGGATCCTAAAAGGTGTTGCAGCTTGCAGACAAAAAGTAGCAAGTGGTTTAGAGAATTTATTATCACTGGCAGATACAAATAAGTTTAAATAATAATTTTAAATATTTTTCTTTTCGTAACAGTTATCTATTTAAGGATTTTACAGTCTTTAAAGACGGGTAATTTAAAAGTAAATGCTTTACAACATATTTAATGATCATCCTAATTTAAAAATCTATGTTACTCAGCCCAAAAATTAAACTAAAACCATTTAAAAATGTTAATTAAAACTCTAACAAAGACTTGAAATGGAAAATAAAATGTAGTCTATAGTATTGGAAGCTAATTTAAATAAATTACCGCCATTTTTGGCCTTTACCACTGTGCCAAAATTCGCCGTTGTTTCGGCTTATATGAATACTTAATTTTATAGATATCACAGTGACTTCATTAATGAAGACTGTGCGTGAAGCTCAGATAGAAAGCGTAAAACCGTAACACCTGTTTTTTGTACGCCCAAAAGAATAGACTTCAATATGCAAATGCCACAAATTAAAAATAAGAAAAAAAAAACCTTAAAGAGACTGAAGTACTTGCATTACAGATGCATGGATAAAAGCACTTTTCTCTCTGCTCGGAATATGATTAACTGCAGGATTTACGACTTCCTCTCGATTATTTTGACAAGCGAATCATGCCCATTGACGAGGGTCCTTATAGAGATATAGATTCGAAGCCGAGTGCATCTGTGGCTGGCACTTGAGTCGGCCATTTGTCAAACAACACTTTTGATATCGGGAAGCCATTTCCATTTCTGATTTCTGATTTCTGGTTTCTGAATCCGGAATCCATAAAGATTCTACTTGGACAAGTGGCTGCACTTGAATCGGGCATTTTCATTTGTAATCAGCAGAGGTTTTATTTTTTGGTTCTTGTTTTAAAATTCCAGACCCGTTGCCATCTGAATTTATTGGCTACTTGACTTTTCCATTCGACGTCTCACTCGGCGGGATCCCACTCGGGCCTTGCCCAATGAATTATGGCGTTTTTTCATGTCTTCGACGGTTGACAATTTGTTTAATTATAATCGCGTTTAGAGAAGGCTCCTCCCCCACCGTCATAATTTTTCATCTCTTTGATAGTTGGGCACACGTGTTCGCTTTGCCGACTTTTCCTCATTCAACTTTTTATGTGGGCCATAAATCAATTGGAAAAACAAGCGATAGCGACCAATTTTAATTTGTGGAATGGATGTGAGTCGTTGGCCATCGGTTTGATAAATGATATGTTGTGGAATGAGGGTAGTCCTTAGATAAAAATTTTGTAAAAAGGCTTAAACTGGAACACGGTTGAACTCGATGGTTGGAAATATACATCCACAAAGGTTTGGTTGGAAAATGTAGAATATGGACTCCTAATTGTCCTTCATGTTGGAAACTAGATTTTGAATTACAATTGGAAAATCAAAGGGATTTTTTCTAACAGTATTTATCCCACAATTGTGGAATATCCTCTGAAATCTACAACTACATTTTATTTGAGATTTTTTCAAATATTTCAAATACTGTTTCGGAATCTTTTCGACCACATTTTTCTGCTCAGAAAACGAGAATCGAAAAACGAGAAGTGAGAAAACCAGCGGCGACGTCAACGCCAACCAGCACAAACACATTCAAATCAGACCCACCAACACAACGGCAATCGAAGCTCTGCACTTGTAGTGGTAAGCCAGTACAGAGTGTAATTCTCTGCGGAGCTAGGGAAGAGCGAAAAAGAGAAGTGAAGGCGAACTTCTTGAGATACTGCTGAACTTCCCGCCCTGCAGCGCCATCTGGTTCTGGGAATGCGGAACTACCACGCGCAACTGCAGCACCAGAGGTCGCTGCTAGGGCGGATATGTGCGTAACTGTAAACAGCGCGTAGACAAAATACACTACACTACACAACAAAGATAGATCTTAGCAATTCGATATCAGGGCCAAATATATTTTGGTTAAGTTTAATTCGGTGCAAAAATGCCCAATTTTCAAAAAAGTTTTGTGCCGAAATGGCTACAGTTAGCTTAATGAATTACATACCATATAAAAACAAATCATTTGAACAATTTTTGTTAATTTTTGTATTGAAAAATATTCACAGGCAGAGGAGTTATAGCGAATCTCCCGAGTCGCCTCCAAAAAAAAGTTGGTTTGCGGTGTACATCCTAACAGTCCACAGAATCATCCGACTTAAAAAATGTATAGCTCATCGGTTAAAGGATAAGTGTCCCGAGACAAAAATATATAATAAAATTAAAAAAAAAACTCGACGTAAGTACCTGTAGAATTACTTAAAGGAGTTGTGTTCCAAATTTCAAACCGATTGGTGCAGTAGTTTTTGAATTATCGTGTACACCGATTTTCAAAATGGCATTTTTTAGGAGAGCGCTTTAAACTTAGTGATGCTCATGCATTGAACACTAACAGACCTTCGTTCAACTCTGCATAACTTCGTCAATTTTCCTCTGATTGCTGTAAAACTTGGACACAATATTCTCAAAATAAAAAATACAACATAAATACGAAAAAAAAATTAAAAACCTGTGATTTGTGTGTATATTAAACAACGGTTTCCCAAGTCATCTCTTCAAACCAAAGTACGAGTGTGTGATTGACTTGTGATTATATGTTATATAGAGTATACATATACTAGACAACTTTTATTTAATTCTATATTTATACCCTTGCAGGGTATTATAATTTCAGTAGGAAGTTTGCAACGCAGTGAAGGAGACCTTTCCGACCCTATAAAGTATATTTCTTGATCAGCATCAACAGGGGAATCTTTCTATATATGTCAGGAAAAAATCGATTTTTTGGCCATTTTTGCAAAATTTTATAAGGGGTTACATCATTAAAATTTTTGTTTTTGATATAAAATTGAATTTTCAAAATTTCAAAAATGAAGTATGCAGATTTATTAACTGTAGAAAATCTTGCACAGAATAGTTTTCCGATTTAAAATTAATGTTCTTTTGGCCGAGTTATGATATTTTTAAATTTAAAAAAAATCAAGAAGTTTCTTAATATAAAAAATCAGACTTTATAATACAAAATAATATTTTTCTAAGTCAAGGAATCATTTCCGACCCCATAAACCATATATATTCTTGATCAGCATTAACATGCGAATCTTTCTAGACATGTCCGTAAGAAATCGATTTTTTGGCCATTTTTGCGAAATTTCATAAGGGGTTACATCATTAAAATTAGCAAAAATGGCCAAAAATTTTGATTTCTTAAAATTTAAAATTTGGTATGCAATTTTTTTAGGCTTATAAACACTAACACAAAACCGCTTTCCGAATCGAAATTAATGCATTTTTGGCTTATTTATGATATATTTTAATTTTAACCTGCACGGGTATACAAACTTTGGCTGGCCAAAGTTAGCATTCTTTCTTGTTATATTATATATCCTTGTACGACGCGAAAATGTCAATCTATCATTTTTTGCACGATATATGTATATGCACAAGATGTATAGTTTGTTAACCAAAGCCACAAGCACAAACTCCTATTATTTTTGTATATTATTATCTATAAATATACAAATTTGTTTCAATATAATAAATATTATTAGTTATTCGCAATGAGTATTCAATTATTAGTTTAAATATTATAATAACCATTCTGTTAGTAATAATACAGTATTATCTGTAGAGACTTATTTGTATTTTCTAAATAAAAATCAAAATTAAGAACTTTAAAACGCTTAACCTTAACATTTCCTATCCTATAAGTAAAATATTTTCTTTTAAAAGGACCCATTTTAAATTATTCAAATTTAGATATTCAAAGGACATGCGGGCACTCGGGGTTCTGAGAAATGACACAGACATCCGATACCTAGCTGTTTGGTTTCCTTTCCGCCTTGCCGTCAGGCAACAAGGGTCGCAGGCGGAAACTCACCACGACCGCTGAGCTCGTGGTGAGCTAACGATGGCTCCGCCCATTTTATAATGGCCTCCGACGGCAGAGTGGCGCATGCGCCAGGAAAGCGAGATGGAAGCCAAAGCGGACGGAGAAAATCCAGGGAGAGGGGTGGGGTATAGCCGGGCTATCAGGACAGGATTTTCAGGCTTTTCCGTCGCCGATTTTCATTTGGGATAAATTTATGCAAACGAGATGGAGCTCAAGAGTTGGGGCGCTCAATATTCTAGGCGGGCAATTAAAAGCGGGATGGCTTTATGATATCTCATGGGTGCCGCCGCTCCACCGTCCGAAACTCCAAAAACCCCGAGACTTGGAGACAAAGGAGCCTTTTTATTGTCGCGCTGCAGCGCATTGCAACATGTGGCATTAATTATGCGGCGATAATGTCTTGCTTTGTTGCCGAGAGTTTGGGCTCTCCACGGTTTTTATTAAAGTGTCGGAATAAATTACATTATTTTTGGGCCGCCTGTTCCGCGGAACTGATAAGATGGAACCTGTGAAACTGGGGTCCGGGAACCGGGAACCCATGCCGAACCCTCCCTGGCTGCTCTGGGGCTCTGGGTCTGGCTCTTGGCATTTTAATGAGTTGTAGGCGGTGGTGACACACGATTGCCTGCATGTCAGCCGTACATATGTACTTCTATTTATGTTCTTCTCGAACATATTCCCATTAATTTTCCGGACTGGGGGGAAGAGCACGCACTTTTCGTGGGATGGCTGAGTCTGTCGCCTCTTTCCCGTAAAGGGCGGCAATTAAATTGTGACAGAACACCATTCCACACGTCATCAATTATGGTCTTTATGTATTCATTGCCAGTTCGATTGGGAGAGAGTCTAAGCAGGAAGTGCCATATGTTGCAGTTACATCACCCATTTCCATGTCCAACTCCAGCTGAGTTCTGCTCTAGTTTCTGCCAACCCGTTTCAGAAATCTCTGTCCAGGAATTATCCATGGTCTCGTACGGCCCATTGTTCTGACCAAAATATTTTGAGGCCCGAGCTGCTGTAAACTGTTTATGATGTGGTCATAAATGACCCGCCTTCACGCTTTCTCCGCTTTCAGAGTTCGGAACTCGGGATCAGGGATTGTCATCAGCATAATCCTTTCGAGTCGTGCTGATCCTGGCCCTCTTTTGCGTCACTAGCCGTGGGCTTCCTTGAAAGCATTTCAGTTCGCACTTCCATAAATCATTTTGAGCAGGAGTAAAGAACCCTTTCAGCGTTTTCTACCTGTTTAACATTGGTCTTCTTCCGGAAATCGAAGGTAATATATTCATTCCCCCACTTTGCTTAACAAAACCAAGATAAGTTAGAGAATACGACTTGTTTAAATCCTGAATTACCATAGAGGGAAACTTGAAGTATATTTAAAATAAACTAAAACTATTAAAGACGATTTCGCTAAAGAAAGGATTCCAGGGAATAGTAAGATTACTTATATTTAATTTAGAAGAATTACTTAAAGGTTCTTGCTATATAAATTTATATTTTCTCGATGATGACTGAGGTGTGAATTTAAATGATTTGTGTCTCTGGATAAAAGATAAATCTATCTTATGAATATAATTAGTGGCTTGGATATAAAAACCATCAGAAAGCTGTCTAGAGAATCTTATTGGCTTGAAATATTTAAGGAATATAAAGATTCAACTGACTTTTATGATGTGCTAACGGCACGATCTAATAGGAATTTTTAAGAAAACAGGATTTAGTCAATGGGATATTTAACTAGCTTTGCCAAAGCAGCAAAAGAAGTTAGGCATCTACAATAGGAAGTATGGGTAATCTTTTTTTAAGTTTTCTTTGACATAGATCGAATTTTAAAGACTGAATTCAAATATCCAAAGAATATTATATTATATTATATTCTATCATATAAAATTCTTTACAATTGGAATTTTACCGAGGCATAGCATGTAATGTACTCACCTCAACGAAGGGACCCTTTCAATTAGCCAAGTTGAAGGCGGTTTCGCGTAGGGATACGTGACTGTGGGTCGAGGACCATGTTCAAATATACATATTTTAGCAGCTCCATGAATCAGAGCCGCTATTTACGTCTCGAATGTCAAAAACGGCGGCCACAAATCACTTTAATTGAAGTCACGCCCCGCGCACTCGAGGGATCCGAGTCGAAAAGCAGCTCCACCGGCTTTACTGGTCCTGGTCCTCCAAACCGCAAGTCCAAGCTTAAGTTTTTTCTTCATATTTTTCTCGCACACGCGAAATTGTAATCCACATTCACAATTAGGTAAACGAACGCGCGCGAAATCGTTACGAAGTTCTGGTTCTTTGTCATTATTATAATTAATTCTTGTGTTCTTCTTTGCTTTTTTGGCAACAAGCGAACCCAAACCGGCTGGGTTTGATTTACAGCCACTTCTTTTATTTTTGTGAATTTTTTTGGAATTACTTTTGGACCTCTTCGGGGCTCTTTTTGGGTACCTTTTGGGTTCCCTTTTCCTTCTGGCCTGGGCCATTGTTGTGGGTCGATTTCAATTATACACAATTGGCAGCACCGCCGCCGACAAAAGGTCGAATGGGAGCCACAGTCGGACCTCGAATGCGACACTGCGACTTGTGCAGCTCGTCAGGACAATGGAACCCGGACTGGGAACGGGAACGGGGAGCAGGACAGGACGTATCTCTCGTCTCGGCTCAGCTCAGCTCAGTTCAGCTCCGGGCGACGCGACGGCGATGGCAAAGTGTCCAAAAAATAATATTTGCTGTTCACTTTGACACAAGGCGGCTGCAGTGGCAGCGTCGTTGGCAGAGCAGCCGGCGTCGCCGCAGATACGCAGATACATAGATACAACGGCTGAGGTACATGAGGTGCACGGCAAGAGCGGTGGTTGTGGCAGTGGCTGGCGTCTCCAGTGCCCAGATGCCGGCGAGGATGTGAGGATGTGCCGTGAACCTGGCGCAAAGACCGAAAACTGAAAACCGAAAACAGAACGGCAGAAAACCGAAAGGGAAAAATGGGAATGGAATGGAATATGGAAGATCGTAAACCCCGGGCAGCGCAGCGGCAGAGCAGAAAGCGCGATGGCAACACTTGCGAGTGCGAGAATCGAGAACTCGCCGGAGAACTCGGAATTCTCATTCTCTGAATTCTCGTTCCCCTGCCCGTTGGCGTGCTCGTTCCGAGACCCAATGCCAAAAGATGAAAAGCCAGGAGGAGCGGCGGGTCGTAAAACGCGCGTGTATCTTGCCTCTCTCTCGGCCCTGACACACCCGTCTCCCTCGCTCTCGGTGACCGAATGGCAGAAACAACCACCAGATACACACACACAGACACACACACCGGCTCATGTCCAATCATTTTATATACGCCATTTGCTGTCTGCCGCAGATACATTTGTATCTTTATGTGCGAAACAAGTCCGAGAGTCGACCAAAAAAAAAACCCAAGCCAAGCTGTAGCTGTAGCTGAAGCTGAGGCCTGAGGCTATATTTGAAACTGAATATGGCACTCGAGTTCGAGGCTGACGACACCGACGAGTCAATTTTGAATTCCAGTTTCCCAGCCAGGCCACGGTGGTTGTTGCCGCTCTAATCATTTGATTGTTGTTCCTTCGACATTCTACACTCCGCTTGTCCCGGGGTCCCGGGGCACATCTCCCATTTTCAACCCCAAAACGAGTCCGGTTCACATGGCTGCCATCTCCCGCACGCTTATCTTTTGATTACCAGATCGAATCGTATTGAATTAGGTACATATTTTCATAGCATCCACGGGCACTTTGTGACAACTTTTTACCATTACCCCGCATATGCCCCGAATTCGACAAGGATCCCCTCGGGTAAAAAATGTTTTAACCCTCAGAGTCGGTAAGATTTTGGTGATTTAACATCAATATTCGACTATATATTATATGTATACCAACGACTATTTTGATAGTTTGGAGTTTTGTTAATAATAAATTTAAATAAATCGGTATACACTTTACGTATCTTACCATATATTTCAATTTTCCCTGAATATTTAAAAATCTTTGTATAACAAAAGGTGAATTTTTCTTATATCTTGAAAGATTTAAAAAAAGACACATTTCACATAAATTTAAGGGCAATTATTCTCGATTTAAAAACTATATACTTAATTATATGTTTAGTAACTAAGTAAAAGAATATAGGTAATAATAATAGCACATATGTACAATACCACATATGTATATAATAGCACAAACTGGTATTCATACGTGCTCGCCACTATACATACCTTTGGCCTGCAACCGCCCCTTCATTCTGGGGATGTCAAAAACAGTTGGAAATTATATTTGTACACTTGTAAGATTTTTTACACCACAAATTGTAGGTCAAATTCACCGTACTTTTTATGAAAAAATAAGCAAGGAAATCGCAATTCGCCCTAAATTTGAGAAAAACAGATAAATTAACCCTAAAAAACTATATTCACCTTGTCTTAAATTCATGAAATCTTTAGTTGTGTGTCTTCAATCTTGCTTAACCTTTTTATATCCGTATACATACGTAATAATCAAATTCCCACAGATTCGAAAGTCGATACGATTTTCGTTAAAAAAAACTGTTTAAAGTAAATTATACAAACATTTAAATAATTTAAGTTTTATATTAATTAAAATTGATTAAGAACATATTTTTTCTCTGTTAAACGCTCTTTGTCGAGTATTTGAATCCAGGAATTGACAGTTTTTTTCCGGCTTATCAAATGGCTTCAGAAAACACAGTCAAATATGTCACCAATATTTCTAAAATTAAGAAATCTAGAATGCAGATTTAGAAGTGCGTTGAGGTCAGAGCATTCAGAACATGTTACAGTTTCGTCTTCAGCGTTCGGTGTTCACATTAACCATTTAAGATATTTAATAACATCGCTGACTCAAAATATAAATAGTCCACAATGTCACAAAGCTCTACAAATAAATATTTTATATTATTTTATATTTTCATTCTTAGGACCCAACCGCACAATATTATTAATTAATTGTTATTATTGTTTTATAATGATAAATGTGTGGAATCAAGACCAAACAATTTTAACCAGCCAATTTTGTAAAAGCTTTAATATAAAACATATATGTATAATATAAAACCTGTTCCAATTTTTCGTCAAAAAACTCTAAAATCAAGAATTGAAGACTTGTTTCGTAAATAAATTTAAACTAAAATTCTCTTCATTTGATTTTCTGACAAAAAGAAGTGAAATCCTCTTAGTTCTCATTGTTATTTTTAGAGAACCACACTTCAATCGATTTATTTTAAAATGCTTGGCTCTCGGCAAACTACGATTTCGATGTCGGTGGTTGGTAAGTTTATTGGACGCAACCACCCGCTGAGTAGACCCATCGACATCCCCAATATAAGACCCTGTCTGAATCCATCCAACCCCAAGGAGCAAATCGCAACCCACTGCCGTTCGATGGGTGAAAGCTGCTTCTAGTACATAACGTAAAAAACGCATGAAACCGAACCGAACAGAACCGAAGCTGAGGCTGAAGCTCTTTATCTCGCAATCTGTGGACCTTCGAGAAAGAGGGGAAATGCCATGGCAGTGTTTACATAGCAGGGTGCATTTTATGGCGTTTCCCGCCCCGAACCCGAAGCCTCCAAGCTCGGGGCATCGATGAAAACTTATTCAAATTTATATAGGTAGATACAACTGAGCGAGAGGTACATGGCCATACCACTCCATGTACACCCATATATGCATCTATCGACTGTCTCAAGTCCGCTTGCAACCCCTTGGTAGGTAGGGGTTGAATAGCATTTAAACAAAGAACAGATTGCGGGGTTCACTTTTATGATCCCAAGTGAAGGCAATTATCAATGCAAATATTTGCTAGCGATATTGATACAAAATCTTAATGAGCTGTACCCCTAAATATATGTACTACGCCAACATCTGGCTTAACGAAAAATAGTGAATAAATTTCCAGATATCCACCAGTAAAATATTTTTTATAATGAATGTTTACTTGTGAATTTATTGAAATATATCCAAATTTATTGAAAATATATTGGATTTGAAAACAAGGAATTGAAATTATAACATAACGAGTGGATATACTAAAGTCTTTTAATCACAATTTGATTGATCACAATTGATTGATAAGACTACTAATTAGGCTTTAATTAATAATATATATTATAAATTTACTATGATCACCAATGGATACATTCAGAATCAACAGAAGAGCAAACAGGAAAGTTAGCTTACTAAGAGAAGCCGAAGTGTGTATACCCTTTCAGTTAGCAATTAGGCCATTCGATCGAAAAGGAAATCCATCATAACTAAACCAAAAATGCACTAATTTCCATTCGGAAAGCTTTTTTGAGCTAGTTTTTGTAAGGTTAATAAGACAGCATGTTGAATTTTTAAAAACCAAAATTAATTTTTTTTTTGAATTTTTGACAATTTTAATGATGTAACCCCTTCTAAAATTTTGAAAAAATTTTGAAATTTTTTTTCTTGCAGATGTTGCCTAATAGACTCAGCTCTTAATTCTGATCAAGAATATATATGATTTATAGGGTCGGAAATGACTCCTTCACTGTTTTTGAATCTTCTGACTAAAATTTTAAGAACCTGAGTTAGTATAAAAATCCCCTTAAAGTCCCTTCCTACTTTATAATTTATGTAGTTTTTTTTAAGACTTTTCTAATATATCACTATTACTATTACACTATTACTATTTCAAAGTTTCCATCGCTTCCTGTTCCCTTTTCCACATCTGATTAACTACCATACTGAATCCAGACTTTGAATCCAACTGAATTATGGTACCTACCTTTTTCCATAAAAAACCATCGGCTGTACTATGTAGAGATATTTAGGTGGATTTTAATAAAAGTCAGAGAAACACAGTTACGTAATAATTTATTTAATCTTAAGACATATGCCGAAACAAGACTATTAATTCTAGTTTTAATTTATTTAAGCGCTGTATTACAATACCAGTGTCGAACCAAGACGGTAACAAAAACTCAGAAAAACCCAAAGGAAAAGAATAAAAATTCAAGAAAAGATAAATGCATTTAAGGTGTGTTATTTTGATGATCAGAAAGCTTTTAGTGTTTCAATTTGGCTGAGAGAGCTGAGATTACGAACTGATCTGCTTACGAGTAGGTGCAGTACATACGTATTTTGCTTTACGTGATGTACGAGTACGAGTACCGAGTATGTTATCTGGATGCCTATGAGTAAATTCGATGGTGAGAGGTCGTTTGCGATGTGTCGACATCCTCCTCTTTGGTGTACTTACCGAAAAAATGGGCGGAAAAACAGAGGAGATGAGAAGAAATCAAGGATAAAAACTGAGTAAATTCAGGATATATTGAACTATATTGCGGCGATTATTGAAAAGCCACCAAGAAGTAGGGATATTTTTAAATTGTGTGTATATTTTTGCACTGCTGCAAGTTGTTGTATTTTATTCACAATAATTAACTTTTTAAAAAAGAGAATTGCTAATTCTAGATTAAAATTCACTAAACAAACTATAATCGAACATAATCATAAACATAACCGACTTTAGACTACAACTTATCGAGGGCTCAAAATAATAATAATACAAGAACATGAATAAAGCAGTGGGTGAAATCATTTCTTCATCAAGTATGCATATAGCTAATTATACACATAGAATGAGAGGCATAGGTGTGTAGGTGTAGGTGTAGGCGTTAGGATTAGGTTTAGGTTTAGGTTTTAGCATAATAATATAATGCTCGGGGCAAAACATTAACAAAATCGATAATTACACAACACAACTAAACTTAGACTTAATATCAGGATCAAGCGGCATCGATACACATGAAAATATATGTATGCATATGTACGATTACTATATGGTATTATATAGTACTATGTGTAAGTTATATAAGTAGCTGTTACGGTATGCTAATTACTTCCTCCTCGACATGTCCACCCCGTCCATCGATTTCTTTATTTTTGTTCACACTCGCTTACTTTAGTAAAATGTATTCATCTTGCATTAATTTTCTTTAGTTTTTGTATGTTGCTTTAGCTTTACGAGTAGATCTTGTTAAGGTTTTCGTTTAGAGTTAATTTAATTCGAAAGCGACTTCAACTATGGAGTAAACATGCACACACACATTGAAATTTGCGACTTACTATTAGACCATTTGCTAAAATCGAATTCGAGTTCATATATCATACACATATCGAATATCTCCAATTTATATAACTGCTTTTAGATTAGTTTATCGAGTGGTTGCTTCGGCCGGAAGTCGGCGCGATGTCTTAGTTTATATACAGGAACTTAAAGGGTATCAAAGGACACGACACGACGAACAATACACGACAAAATTTATCCTATCCTTGCGGAGTGTGTGTTCTTGAGAGGGGGACTTGGGAGGGTTCCGAAAATTGTTAAACAATTCGTTTTGTTTTGCTTGTTTTTAAGAACATCTTTAGCTGGGTCTACAATGTGCTCATCCTAATTTAGCCGCTCTTAAATGGATAGTTATGGTAAAATCTACTACTCGAACGCGTGTATTCATAATTTATGCGGGGTTATATTCACGTTGACGTTTAAGTATATTCATATTCATAATTTATAATTCAGAAAATTCATGGTGCTCGCTAAGTTTAATGAGAGCGTCAAGAGAAGTACATATAGTACATATATATATTTTCATATTCCATATTTGCTGCTTCTGCTGCCATCTTACTCGTATCTATATTCAACTACCGAACTATGCTGCTGGGTTTTGGGATCTCGGGGATCTCTAGAACTGACTTAATAATTAACTGCATTCCAATCATTCGTCAGCGCGACGCCTGCGCTCTGCTCTCCTGGGCTGCCACAGATCGTGATCCTCCACACTCCATCCTAGAGATCTCTCTGTGTTTTGTACATTTTACTCTTCCTCTCTTTCTCTACAAATATTTGCATCCACTGGCTAACAGGGGAAGTCCAGTGCCAGCTCGTTCTTGATCATATGGTGGTTCGGATCGGTCAGGGAGTGGGGGTTCGGATTCGGATGCGCATGCGAATGCGGATCCCCCTGCGAGTTCGGCTGCGGCTGGGGATTCACCGAACTCGGATTGGCTAACTGCTAGTAGGTGGCAAAGCCCATTGCGCCCGCGCTGCCGTTGTCCAAGGGTCACTGGTGCATCTTCGTGGAGTGGTGACCCATGCTCAAGCCGAGGTTCAGGTGATGGTTGCTATGATGCTGCTGGGTCGGCTGCGCGTGGTTGTGGTTGCTGCTCGAGTTGTTGTTATTATTCTGCTGATTGGCCTGGCGCTGTGAGTTCTTCTTGTTCTTCATGCGCCGGTTCTGGAACCATATCTTAACCTGCAACAATATATAGTTTTATATTTCAAGTTCGGAATCCTCCAAGTCGAATGACTCACCTGCCGCTCGGTCAGCTGCAGATTCCTGGCCAGCTCCCAGCGCTTCTGCTTGGACACATAGGCATTGAAAAGGAACTCCTTCTCCAGCTCCAGGGTCTGGAACTTGGAGTAGGGCTTCCGCTTTTTCCGGACGGACACCTGGCCGGTCCACTCGTGCAGGGCCGTGTTGGGCGTGCAAGGACCCACGGCGCCCACGGACAATCCACCAGAGGCTCCTGAAAAAGATGAAAGGATTAAAGATTAAATTTCAGCACTTTTTGCTGCACTACAAAAAAAAAATGAATGCGAGTGGTCCCCGCACTATTTCCGTTTTTAATGCAATATTAGATCGTTAAAGTTTATAGAGCAATTAAGGAAATTGTTTAGCAATAAGCGTAATACAAAATTATTCAATTCAGCGTTTATGGCCCCTTAATTGGTGCGGTACGGGGAGCGGAGCTCCGAATTGGCATGAGGCCCATTCACACCCGACTGAGTAATGGTTAATGGGTAATGGTTAATGCATACATTCGTTCCCGGTCATTGGGCATCAAAATGAAGCTATTAAATTTATGCTTAAAAAAGTGACAAGTTGGATTTATTTTAATTTATAAATAACTTTTATTGGACTGCAATTAGAGGTGAAAATTAAACTTTAATATATGTAGTTATTTATTGCAAGCTCCTGAATTATATTAAGTCTTTAAACGAATATGGAAATCTTTCTGAAACTAAAATTTAAACTTAAAAGTTCTGAAACGCTAACTCATCGTTTAAATTTTCTACCTTTTAAGTACTAAATAAACTCCTTAAAAAAATGTCTAATTCTTTCTCTTTTTTAATTTATTTAAACAACAAAGAATAAAAATCCACAAGTTATATACATTTTTGTTCTCTAAACTGAGAGAATATAAATAATAAGTTTCGACGACAATGTGACATCCCACTTATTGGAGGTGTCTTTTGGAAACTTGTCAACTGTTTAGGGGTTGAGAATATTGGAAATATGCATACTTGGCCTTCTCACCTTCATTATGTGCACCTTGTAGCAAAACTGGTTAGACTACCCATTGAAGTGCCTACTTTTATGATATATACCCCGATAAAAACGTTTCTTTACTAGGGAAATCCCTGGGTGATTAGTTGACAGAACTTAAAGCTCTCGACTTCTGGTGATAAGATGCCAGAGGAACATAGCCTCCTAGAATGCGCTGCCAACGACTTTCACACCCACATTTAGGCGTAACGCTAGCCAAATAGCGAGAATCGATTTATGGGCTGTTTTGCACTACGCTAATTGAACGGCAAGTTTGCCGTTTCGGTATCGGTTTCGCAATTCGCTATTCCAACCGATACGTTGACAACAGCAACAACGAAATGCACACGGAGAAACATAGATTTTTCTAAATATTCTGATATATTTTAATTATACATTTCAGTTATTAGAAAAAACAAAATAAAATTTAAAATAAAACTGTATTTAAGCTTACACATCTGCCAGACTTTTGTATTAATTATGAAAACGGTAAATTACTAATAAAATAAAGAGAACATTTTTCTCTGTGTAAAATTTAACCTTCCCTTGACTCTCGACTGCTCTAACTTACCTGAGCTGGAGTAGGCCTCGCTGGGATAGCCGCGCAGCCCGCCGGGCGAGGAGTAAGTGGGCGGCTCATAACTGGACTGCGAGGTGCCCTCGACGGACTGTCGGGCGGCCGCTGCCGCGCTCACGTGGCGGTCCTCGGTGGCGCTCATGTAGGCCGCCGCCGCCGCGGTTGCCGGCTGGTCGGGGCGGTAGTTGGGCCAGTACTGCTGCGATAAGGAATTTTTCATGGCAGGTGCGGTTGGGGACAAAGCTAATAGTATGCCAGGTGTGGCGACCTCACCTGAAACTGGGTTTCTGGGTAGTGGGGGAACATGTACTTGCGGTCCCGCTGCTCCATGTAGTACTGCGATGCGGAGGCGTGGTACTGGTTGAAGCCATCGTCATTGTAAGGCCAGGGGGCCGTGTGCCGTTTGACCGCCGCCGAGGCGTCCGTCTCGAAGCCCGGACCGGGCCGGATGGCGGGTATGTGCAGTGGTGCTAATTGGATGGACATATTGATGTCTGAAAGCGAATGAAAGTGGCCTATTAATATCCAGTCAATTTGAATAATCTCCGCGTGGGAGAGTGACTTTTTACGACTATTTTTGATTACTTAATGCGACCTACTAGATGTGAACTAAAATTCCTTAGTTAGCGATAACTTGCCTTATTATATTAAATGTTTAATATTTAAAAATAATATTTACACATTAATAAATCGACAAATGCTTAAAAAATATCAAGCTGTTTCTTAAACATATAAAATACTACACAGCATTAACCGTAACCAATAAGCCCGTAATATCTTTTTAAGAAACGGTCAATCAGCAAACCATTTTCCTCTTAGTTTATTTTATATATTAAATAATAATATATAGGTATATATTATTTATAACAGACTTCAAAATTTATTTTCCCCTAAATAAGGTATTGTAATTTTCAATTGATATACGACAAGAATGAAATAAAAATATCAATAAGCAAACTGTTATATTTGTAAAACTTAATTGAAAGAAATATTTACAAAGTATAAACATATGAGATTCCCTTTTGCCAAGAGCATTTATGGAACCAGCCATGAGGGTTTCAATACGTCCGTTCTATGGAAGGGCGATGATCTTAACAAAACCGCTAGTACTTCGAGTACTTTACCAAGAAACTCTTTAAAAAATATTTTTATAGCCTTTTTAATGAACAAGAATATAGTTATATTAAAAAACAATGTTTTTGTAACCAAGGGAACGTAGATCGCTCTTTGATTATGATTCATTTTTAAGTTCAATATTTTTTTTTAATTGTGTAAGCAATTTTATACGAGCGTGCTCGTATTATTTTCCAAGAGAATTATAAATATTTAATGATTCCAAATTTATTTAATATATTCTAAAAATGTATTTTTCATGTAATGCTCAAAATTCCCCAAAAAGGAAACCTTATCATCTGATTCTTAAGAATTTGGAAAATTTGTTTATTTTCATTTGTTCTAGGAATTAAAATACATTATTTAGAATATTTCAAACTTTAATTACCCAAATCTTGATTTGAGGCCCTATCACATTAAATTCCTAATAAAAAGTTAAAAGTTCAAGATGGTTTTCAGATTTTCAGAATACATTAATTGGGTTTTGCAACCCCAGCATTTCCAAGGACCTCACCTTCCTTCTGGGAACTAACACTGGAGGGAGAAACACTGGCCGTGGTCGGCGCCACGATCTGCGCCTGGCCAGAAGCGACCGCTGAGTTCTGCTGCTGCTGCTGCTGGAGATTCGAGGAGGCGCCACTAGCGACACTGTTCGGAGTTTGTTGCTGCTGTGGCAGTTGCTGGTGGTGCGGTGATGTGAGATGTTGCTGCTGCGTCTGCTGCTGCTGCTGTTGTTGTTGTTGGGCGGAGGGACCAGTGGGTGTTTGGGCGGGACTGAGGGCGCCGGCCACCGTTGGTGTTGTTGCCAGCTGTTGCTGCTGCTGCTGCTGTTGGTGTTGCTGCTGCTGTTGCTGGGGAGCGGGGAGGTGTTGCTGCTGCACGGCGACAATGGGCACGGGCACAGGTGGATGTGGATCCTCGTACATGACCGCATGGGTGGGCGTGGAATGTGTGGTGGGCGTTGTCTGCTGTTGTTGCTGCTGCTGTTGCTGTTGTTGCAGCACCGCTGAGGGCGATGTTGCAAGTTGCTGCTGTTGCTGCTGTTGCTGCTGCTGCTGCTGCTGCTGTAGGTGGGGATGCGCGCTGTGGTGATGGCTGGTGGTATGCAATGGCTGAGGCAGGTGGTGGTGCGCGTGGTGATGCAGCTGCTGCAGATGTTGTTGCTGCTCCTGCTGAAGATGCTGCTGCTGCTGCTGCTGTTGCTGTTGCTGCTGCTGCTGCTCCTGCTGCTGCTGTTGGAGGTGATGCTGCTGCATGGCGGGATGCGGATGCGGCTGCAGGTGCGGGTGGGCGGTGTGGGCGTGGGTGTGTGTATGATGCCCCCACCACGCCCCGGCAGCGGCGTGCGACCCGACTGCCGAGACATCGTGGGGGTCGTAGAGAGCGCACGCCAGCGGGATGGTTGGGGTTTGGGGGAGGGGTGGAATATTTACGGTTATCTTGCACGCGTGTCACTCGAACTGGCGAAAGGAATCGAAGTTCTTCCGGGGTCGATCGCCGCGACCCTCCAACCGATTTCGGAGTCACTAAATCACTCTCCCTCTTAAAGCTCTTTTAATTTAATTACTATAATTTTGTTGAATTTTTTATTTTTAATAATGTATCTTAGTGTTTTTTTTTAATATCCAAAAATTCCCTTGCTTTTATTTGCGTACCGCACACGCACACAGACAAAGCGTACACGCTACGCACTCACACACACGCACACAGCTTGAAGAGCGAACGACGAAAGAGAGTCATGTAGCTGGCAGTTGTTGTTGCTGTGGCACATGGGGCGGATGATTCGATCGAACGGCCCGAAAAAGAGAGTTTCCGTTGTACAGGGTGTTCGCTGTGGTCAAAATCTCACGAAATATTCGAATTGGGTATTTTTGTGTTCTTTTGTTTTTTAAATTGGAAGTTTAAAAACACTCTGCTGGTTTCTGTTTATTTTTTCCTTGCTACTTGTTTGGCTTGGCTTAGCCTTTTCTCTTTTCTTGTTTCTATTTATTTTGATATTTTGTATTAATTATAATAAATAATTTATTATTGCTGACTGGGTGTTTGTTTTTAGTTTTTCTGATGCCGGCACAAATCGCGACTGGGTGTTGTTGTTTCCACTGCTGCTGCTGCTTCTGGGGTTTGGCTTTTTATGTTGCTGGTCATAAAATTTGATTTTACGACCAAAACAAACAATTAAACTCAATGTTTGCAACAGTTAACAAAAATGTTATTATTTTTCCCACACATTGCAGGCCGTGTTGTCTTTTGTTTGTGATTTAATTTGGATTTTAAAATTTCAGCTCCAGTTTGAAAACGCTTGTTCGAAATCGCCAAGTCCCTGGAGCTTGAGAGCTTCCTCCAGAGGTTGCAGGGCCTGTGTGTTGTTGCCGCGGTGGCCGTTGTAGCTGCCCAACCGAACCGAGCGGAGCGAACGCACAATCGACGATAACACGCTGGCAGAGTTGAAATCGAACTGATGCCAGAAACAGAAACACTGGCATCGCCAGGCGGCGGCGACAGGGCAACGCACACGGACACACGGACACATGGACGCAGCGACACACGAAAACCAGAAACGGAAACGGCAGCGGTGGAGTCTCGCCCTCTCTCTCGCGCTGAAGAGTCGAAGCGCCGTGTCCGTGTGAGGCGAAAGAGAGCGCGCGCATGCGCTCGCTTGGTGGTGTTTTCCCAGCAGGGCGCTCTATTGTGGCGTTATGCACACGTACACTGTACACAGCGTGCGTGTGGATCCCAGCAGTACGAGTGTGTGTGTGTGTGGGGTAAGAGAGCGCCCGTCTGGGTTCTGAATATTTCTAAAGGGGATAAGACTAAAAAAATATTACCAGAGACAGTCTGAATTTTTTCAATTCGACTTTCTGGAATTCTCTGAGCTCAGCAGGTGCTTGTCGGGGTCAGCAAAGGGGGCACCCACACCGTACCTGTGCACCGTACACTGTACGTGTGCGACTCTTTGAGTGCCTTGCCGCTCACTGACTCATCAGTGGAGCAACACTCTTTTCCCTGTTCGACGGGGGCTGATTTGAATATTTAACACGCGCGCACCACAGCGCCATCTATGGCAGAGATTTCAGCGGAAGGGGGGCTCAAAGGGGGTTTACAAATTGTGTGTAAGTTAGTTTACACACATCGCTTGGTTTCTTGTTTATCGATTTCAATATAAATTCTGCACAAAAATTAAGGTTATTTGCCCCTATATCAACATTATATGGAACTCTTTGGCAATCAAAAACATTCTTTTTAAATAATATGTTTTATTTTTATTGATTTATACCGTCTATCGCTTATTGTATCCCATTTTTGGCAACAAAAATGGCGCTAATTAATGTTAATTAGCTAAACAAATAGATGCGTGCGCCAGCTCCTTTGACAAATTGTTACAGCACAATTGGTACCAAGGAACCCCGGGCTCAAGTCCACCCCTATATCCACTGTGACATCCCTTCCCTAGCTGCCGTCTTTCCTACGTTTCTACGGATTTCCTTCCCTTTCCCGCCTAAGGCGGCAATTGCCAAATTTAACGCAGCAATGGACAATTATGGGAATTTTATGGCAATTGCCAATGGAAGAAAAGAAACAGAGGAGAAACAGAGTCGAGGGCAAAGAAATGTTAACAAATCGTAAAAAGGATGCGACTGACGACTGACTGAGGACAACCCTTAACCCGTTCTCATACAATTGAATGTGTATGTACATTGTACAATCACATAAAAATCCATATTCGGCAATTACAATAATACATTTATGTAAAAATCAAGGAGTCGATCAATATTTGAGACTTTTCCTGCATATATATCCGATAGAAATATTGAAATAAATTATAGTTTACAAGCTAGCTTATAAATAAATATATTTTCTAATTTGGAAACTTTAAACTATATTTTGAATGGATTGATACCTTACCTGTAGGATGGGAACTGACGCTGGAGGGAGAGATGCTCGCCGCTGTCGGCGCAACGAGGTGGCTGTGGCCGGACGCCACCGCTGAGGGTTGCTGACGTTGGAGGAGCTTGGAGCTGGAACTGGATGTTTGCGCCACCTGATGCCTCAGTTCCTCAGTGCTGAAAAAAGAAGACAAGAGTCGGGTGATGAGTTCAAGCAAGCAAACCATCAATAAAACCAGGCGCCACTCATCATCATCATAGTTGGCCATTTTAGCTGTCCTGTAAAAAGGACAGTGAGGTCTTTATGGCCGGCGCAAACATCTTGTTTGCCTTTGACACTGCGCAGGTAATAATGCAGGCCTGGCTGACGGCCAACCAGGATGCAGGATGCAGGACGTGGGATGAAGTATGCCGCGATTTCCCGCTGCGGAAGTGAGCGCCGGGCCGGAAAAGGGAAAGGCGAAAAGGGAAAAAGGCAACGCTTCAGAGTCAGTAAGACAAGGCGACATGAGACATGCAGACAGCCGTCAAACACGTCGTAAAATTTGTTTCTCGTTTCGCATTTGCATTGTGCAACACTCACGGATACAGATACTCGCACTCCCGAGATGCTCGCACTCACAGATACACACACACACAGTGCGGTGTCAGGGTCAAAGTCAACTCCTGCCCTTCGACAGTTTGTACTTTCATGCCCAACTGAACTCCACTCGCCTTCAGAGGAAGAACGCAGCTACTGCCTCCATCTGTCCCTCAAGAGTTTCGCTTTCGCTTTGATCGCACTCAGCTCTCTCGTAAAATCATTTGACTGAAACTTCACTTTAAAAAAAAAAAGGAAAAAGTAAAGGGAAGTAGAAGAGGAAATGGGAAACGCAACCGATTTGTGCGGAAAGAAAATGTTTCAATGAATTTGTTCTGGGTCTTTTCAGTTTTAAATATCATTATAAGCTTAAAGGAAGGTTTTATTTGTTAATTGTAAAACAAAATTAACAAAATATAATCAATGTTTAGTTATTTTTCCTATTTAAAATAGAGGTACAAGCTTTGTAGTAATTATTTGTAATTGCTTCAAGCTGTCACATATTTCCTAATTAACCCATAACTTCTTCCAAAGCTACTGTTCTTTTTAATAAGATCAAATTAGAAAATATGAAAAAATACACAAAAGTTACATTTAAAAACCCTGTTCCCAACTGCAATCATCGTGGGAAGATCGGTTCGGTGGGTGTCACAATTATTGTGAATAATTTGTATATTTTTCTTTGTTGCCGACAATAAAGCCTTTCATTCGCTGCGATGCTCATTTTTTCGATGGGAATAGAGCGATAGCCATAAAAAGAATTTCTTCCATTTTTAACGATTCTCGAATTTGAATAAGTTAATTAACAAAATTAATATTCAAATGGGTTTATGGCCGAAATGGCGGCAGCTTATGGCTTCATTATGTTTTGTCTGTGTGCTCTGTCCCAGGGAGTCGGGCTAAAATTTAAATTCGGACAACAATAAAGCCACCACAAAATATATATAATCATCTCGGACAAATTCACATGCAATATGTCCGAAGAAAGGCACGAGAAATGTGAGAGAGAGGCAGGTTCATTGGCCAGTCGCCATAAAAAAGGAGAAGAGCCAGAAATTGCTGTTGTTTCGGGTTTCTGTAGGTGGGTTCTTCTGCTGAGACGGACGGAGATGCTGCGTCCGAATTAAATGAAATAAAATTAAATTCATGTTATCCAATTAGACACAGCTCTCGTGGAGGGGTGCCGCACCACGATCTTTAATGATCTTTCTCCCAGCTAATTATGATGCCTCCAGAACCTTTAATGGCCGGGAATCTCTTTATTCTCGGAACCCTTTGCCTGGACCCGAAACATTTTCCATGTAAGCGAGCGCAACCGGAGACGAATCACAGATACGCGGCTTGATTCCGATTCCGAGTAAACTGAAAAACTAAGCTTGGTTCAGAGATGAGGCCACTGGCGACTGCTTTTCCAAACAAGTTTCCACATTCCTGTTCTTTTTTTTTTCTTTCTTCGTTGTTTTGTATTTTTGTTCTTTTCTTGTCCGTTTTTTCGTTTGATCGTGGAAACGTGTTCTGGGCGATTCCTACGAAAAGAGCCAGCAAAGAGCCAGAAATTGGGCAACAGCCGTCAGAATCATCCGAGCGAGAGATACAAGATACAAGATACATACATCCAGAGCCATAATTAGAACAAAGAGCGAACGGAGGGGCTGAAAAATGAAATATCGTGCTGACAGCTTCCAAGCGAGACATTTTGTGGAAAGATGTCAGAGGCACAGGCGGCCATGTATCTGTATCTGTGGCTGTAGCTCTATCCCTAAGATACATTTCGTCGGATGCATATGTTTTCGTTCCCAACATGGCCACCGCCCCGCTCCCTTTTTCTTTTCCTCGCTTTGTTTACAAAGCATTTCCATTTTTTTCTTTTTTTTTTTTTTTGCTACATCCTTTGGACTGCTGCATCCTTTGTTATTGCAATTTATGATTGAGAATCGCTTTGTTTAATTATGTACACAAGATGTCATTGCTCTTTGTATGGCGCACGAGTAATTGTTGAATTTTATGCCTTCAGGAATCATGAAATTGTTTGTAGAACATCTTAGATGTGCCATAAATATGTCAACGGGCTGAGTGGTTAAAACTTGGGACACATTTTACCAAAATGTATGATTTTAGTAAACTTGCAAGCTGCCAAGGATTCATATACTTTTCGTTAATGTGACATTGTTTCGAAATATATTCTTTGAATTATACTTATTATTTGTAGCGCACTTTGAACAACTTTTGAAGTATCTCAAGGATCAGCTTTGAAAATGTTTAATTTGTACATTAAAATATTTTTATATATTTTATTATTTCAAAACAGAAAAACCCACTTACACTTAGACTTGATCTGGCTTTAGAACACCTTTTGGGGTGCTAAAGGTTCCCAAACTTGGCCGCGCACCCTTTTAGCCCTTTTTTAAAAGGGGTCTTAGGGTCGGCAGCTTCAGTTTCAGTTTAATGTGGGTAATCTATTCGCAGCTTTCATTCTCCATTAAGGTATCAATTACAGAAGCACTAATTGAGTGTCGAGTGCTCTATGCCAAAAAGTAAAAACAACAATTAGCCGTCGTGATACCCTTAACTAAACGGCCGTTTATCGTATCTGGCATTCATATAAGTTTAAGCACCTGAGAAAGTGCCGTGTCTGTTCGGTGGACGCGCACTTGAGCCATATTTTAGTACATTAAATCTAACTAGTTAACTGCCTTTTATTGCCAGCAAAGCGTTTTACGACAGACAGAACGAGTGAGAGGGGCCACAACTCTTTCGGGCAAGTGAAATTGTATGTAGATTGCATTATATATTGCAATAAAAATAAAAGTAAACACCCCTTAAATTAAAGCAACACTTTTGGCCACTTTATGGGTAGTCAGTCAGTCGTCAGTCGTCTGACTGTGGTGCAGGGTATCCGACTCCATGGAATGGTTTTATGTTCGGAATTAACTCCACGACGCCGAGTTGAAGTTGAAGGCCCGTGTCAGGCCTTATTTGACTTCTGTTTGCTTCAGGCACTACTATTACTATTTCTGTCTGGTTTCTGGCTCTCCAAACACGACCACATAGCTCCTTAAATTCGAGCATTACTTTCACCTTTCTGCCATCCATCAGCTGAGAAGCGACGACCTTCGGGGCTCATCATAAATTTAATTACACATCGCCACGTGTAGGGCAAAAGACGAAGACGGGGGTGGCGACAGTGGCCACCATAAAAATAGACACATTTGCAGTCGAATCGATGCTTCCGCTTGGAAGTCCATTCAAATTCCGGCCGGGCCGCCGCGCATTGGCCAAAATCGAAAATCAAGGCCCATAAAGTGGCCAGCGTTGAACTTGAACCACATGCGAGTGCCGTCTGTTTTATGGGTTCTCACGGTTTCGGATGGACTTTGTGGAAGTGGAGGTGAATTTTCGCAGGTTTCCCTTACAAATTCAATTGATCTTTAACCCATTGATGGACTGGGTCAATCGGTCGCACCTCGGCTCTTGTTTGGCTTTGTGCTGCTTTATGACCAGTGGGCCAGAGTGTTAATTGCTCCACTCCTCCACTCCCAACCACTCCACTCTGGTCCAATAAGGTGTTAATACCATGTTTATGGGCATTAAATTGGCCACCAGTTAAAATTCCAGCAAACACGACGAGACACGAGTTATGATGTCGTTAGGCTATTTGATGGCGTCTCCGTCGCAGTCTCAGCCGCAGTCTCGGCACATCCCCATTTCACATATTTGTAGCCTGGCATCTGGGCAGTCGGGGGCTTTTATGGCGAATTAATTGTCGCAGAACGAATTAAACGCTCAAAATCGTCCGAAATATATACAATATTGCATGTATGCAAATCACCCAAGCCGATCTAATGCTGGGGGGGGGGACTGGCTTTTACTACTTTTAAGTTTTAACGAAATTGAAACTGAGGAATAGATAATACTACGCTGGGCTTAGCTCAAAGCCTGCGCATAAAAACCACTTTGGCCCCCGGAAAAAATAAGTGAAATCATCAATTTTCCGTTTCTGCCAGAGCTCTGTTTTCTTCTCTAAGAAAATTCCCAGCGGGGGATGAAAACTTTGCTACATTGTGTGCGCGTTTTTCCGTTTTTCTTTTTCGTTTTGCCTGGTTTTCTTTTTAAAGGCGACCGCCTGCCTCATTTACATAAGCATAATTTCCACATAGAATAGTTACATAGCTAAATAACACGAGGAGAAAGAGATGTGTATATGTATATATAGACAGCCACCCCTTCCGCCCCCTGTTGTTCACATGCCTAGCAGCCAAAGTCAGCAAAATATTTATTCAAATAGCGTGCACGTCCCCGTCCCCGTCCCCATCCTCGTCTCAGTCTCCCTAAAGGTTAATTTCAGTTTCGCTACACCAACGAAGACCCTAACCACCCAGCCGCCCACGCAACCCCCCAGCGAACCGCCCACTTCCGCTGGATGCCCAAACAACCCCCGGCAAAGCGACGGGCGGTTGCGATAAGCAAAGTCAAAGGCAGTCAAGGATAAAGGCAGAGCGAGAGGGAGCGAGAGTAAAAAGTGGGGGTCCTCAGAAAAACACGAACCACCCCCAAGGACCAAGGAGCGAGGGTAGCCGAGTTTGAAAACACTTTTGCTGACGTTGTTGGTTGCTCACAAAAACACCCACACACCCATACACACGCGCCAAACACACCCACAAAAGGCAAGGACAAAGAACGCGGCACTGTGGGTAGTGGGTGGCGGGCGGTGGCGCCCCTTGTTTGTGTTGCTGGAATATCGATCCCTCTTGGGTCGTTGCCTGCACTCAATGAGTTCTCAATTTACTTTGTGTATGTATAGATTTTGTATCTCTCGGATACCCGGCAAACAAACAATCGCAGCGAATTGGAAACCGAAGATACTATACGGAGATGTACATTCCGCATTAACGCATTCCTGCACAGCAGATGACAACGGCCATGGCTGCCACGCAGACATTATTAATTGAATTATAAATTTAACATTTTATTATTATTGTGTCTCCTCGACTGCAGGTTGTCCAGGGGCGGGACCCCAAGAGCCCTGAAACCGAACCAGGCCCCGGGTATGCCAGCGCTACGTGATAAGCCTGAAAATGTTAAAATGTCCGACTGTCCCGAAAAATATCTCTCTTACGGTCTACCCAGCCCCCTCGCTTCCATGGAATTCCTGCTGACTAATATGATGAGGACCTCAGGCTAATTTTCATTCGGGTGCCCGGGGCCAGAAGTCAAATAAATGATGCACTGTGGGACAATTATATACGGAGTTTAGGGATATATAACGTTTAATTTTCAAAGTCTTAACGAAAGTCTGAAATACATTCTGATATTGAGGATTTCTGTACTACATTAATTTATAACAATAAAAATATATAGTCTAACCAGGGTGCAAATCGATGATAAATACCAAGTACTTGCAAAGATTAAATTGGCAAAAATATTTGAGTGCATCCTGCATAAATATAATTAAATATTTATTTAATATGTTGGAATAATATCCTTTTTTAAGTACCTTTTTTTCCTCTCTCATCCACTGTTGCCTGAGGGGAAAACGAAAACGTTGAGTTCCCCTTTCCCAGCCTGAGCTCGATTAGCCAGCAGAGGGGAAAAGACGAGATAACAAGTCGAACCGGTCCGTTGGTCCGCCTGTCCCTCCGCCGGACAGACAATGAGAAGAGAAAAAGACATGCGAGTAGAAAGCCACAATCAGAAATTTAATAATGGCTGCACAAAAGACAGCACGGAGCGCGTTGACGTGCACATATTTTATGGGTTTTATACAGGCAGGGTACAGTGTACAGTGTACAGTACGAGTATCTGTACCCGTAGCTGTATCTGTAGCTGACGGATGCACATGTTACGCCCAGGCGGCAGGGGCGAAAGGTGAAATGAAACGCCGGCAATTGAAGCTGCCGAATGAAGTCATCGCCTTCAAAAATGGCCACCTCAACACACCGGGAAAAGCAGGGAGGGAAGCAGCTCACCTGCTCACCTGTGCGACCTTCTGCCTCCGTCGGCCTCCGGTTAGATCCTGAGCCCTCGATCCTCGATGGCGGACCGAGTCCAGTACGATTTCTGCCACCGATAAACTCCACGGAGCAGCGGGTTTCCCTCCGTTTTCGTTTTATTACTTCATAAGTGGAACTCGGCTGCTATTTTCTTGATGTCGTGCACGATTTCCCCTTTGTTCTGGCGAAAGTCGTTAAAAAATTCTCTCTCTCTATCTTGCTTTTTTTTTGTGGATAAGCCACATACGGATCGGGTTTTGCCTTTTTGGAAAGTCTGGCGAAACAATGGGAAATGGAGTTGTAAATGTCAGGATTTTGAAATGCATTGCTTAATCGAGGATGCACCTGACCCGAGATGCCAGATCTGCATCTGGCGTCTGTCTGGAGGCGGCGGCAGCAGCCACCGAACACAAAAAGGTAGTCATAATTAGGCCATTTGTTCGATTTCTCACGGCCATAAAAATAATTCACTTAAACTTTCAAATGAATTTGCCCCACCGAGGGCCACCGAGAGCCACCCAAGTGGTCAAATCCACTCATAAGCGACTTTTTCCACGCTTTTGTGATTTTTGGCAATTGATTTAATGTGTCATTCATAGATTTTTATTGCGCCGTTTTATTGCCGTCTTTAACTTCCGATTTACCACAATTGGCCCGCTCGGACACTGTCCTTGCCCAGACCACGCCCACTCCCCGCCGCGGTCCTGTGTGGGATCTTAACAGGGAAATCATGTACTCGCCGTACTTTACTTTATTTATTGCCATTTTTAATACCACCGCCTCTCGCCTCTCTCCGCCCGCCACGCCAGCCTGGACACTTTAACGCCCGGCTCTTGTCGCGAATGCGGATTGGGCGGTCAGGGGCAGACCACTTTATGTTACAATAATGCTCCCCCGACGCTGCAATCGAATTGTCTCGGCCATAAAAATCAAAAAGGTAATTCGAGCATTCGTTGGGTCGGAAGCTCTCGTGCCTTGTTTTCGGTTGCTTGGCTTTTGGTCGCTTTTTGGCCTTAATTATTAGGATATTTTCACTTACCAGTTTGTTATTGAAAAGGTATTGGCGTAATTGCTTTAAGGGTGGCAAGATGGAACTGAAATAAAAAGGAAATATTAATTAGTTATACTATATATTATGCTGGGAAATTTAAATTCAAGGTATTAACTTAGACCTATTAACTATTATGTATCAACAAATATTGGTTATTTCATCAACAAAGATGAAATTTAAAAGGTTAATAAAATTTGCTTAAATTTAATGGAAGACACAACAACGAATAATATTCATAGTTTATTTCACATATATTATATATTATTTATTGTATTTATTTTGTTTTTAATATATTCTTCCAATCTCAAAACTTTTGCTGTAAGTTTCTAAAATACATTTATCTAAGTTTTCATATTTCAACTTCAGTTTTTCTTTGACACTTTAATAGTTCATGTACTTAAGATATTTTTTATTAAAATATTACAAATTAATTCCAACTTTACTTTTAATTCACTGCAATTTAAACACTTTAAAGTTATCGCTGATGGTATTCTTTATTATTCTAAAGTTTTTCACACAACTGTGGCGCTCAAAAAATACTATAAAATAATACGCCCCATTGTTTAATAATTAATGTTATACAATAAATATGAAAATTATGATTATGTCAGTCATCACTCTTGAGAATTGAGATGCAGAACTCACCACATCGAACGTTTCTTTGAACTGGATGATAAGCCAGAGGGGAATATTTCACCCGAACGAAATAATAATTATTGAAATGAAATCGAGGCACTCGTAAAAGTCCGTCGTTAAATATGGGAACCGAATAAATTTGAGCATGTAGTTATAAATATATATAAATATATTTTGTTCTTACGAATTGGTACCTCGTGCTCGGAATCACAAAGTAATGAACTTTTCAGCATCTAAGAACTTAAAAATTCCCGAATTTACGGCCACTGGTCGATATTATTATTTATGAATGACCCGCGCACACACACATGCGGATACACACACACACCCGCGCACACTCACCGGCCGCCCATCGATCGGTATCGGAATCGGGATTGGGGATCGGGAGACTGGATCAATAACTCTGCGGTTTAGGGCACTAGAATCTGGCGAGGAACAGCGGCGGGCTGAATTAATTTCGACGGAGGCGCGAACGCGACATGCGCATGCGATAACGACTCCGAAATTGTTAGAGAGCAACTAACACTAAAAAATTAAATTCAATATTTTGTTGTTTAGACAAAGCCCCGGCTGAAACGAAAACTGACGCGAATGCGAACGCGAACGGCGAACGCGAACGCGAAGAGAGCCGATCTCGGATCTCCGAGTTCCGATCTCCACACGAGCTCCTCCGCCGAGCACTGGGCAGGGGGAGCTCCGGGTGAGCCCGAGGGGGGACCTCCAAAAGAGAAACACACAAAACATTTTTTTACATAGTATTATTTTGGGTTTTATGGCCCCGCCGGCGGACAGAAAGAGACACAAAGACGCACAAACAAGTGAACATTCAAATGAATGCGATCTGTGGGATAGCAGGGGCGGGGCCGAATGGGGGGCCTACACAAAGCTCACCGCCAAAGTTCAAGAAATATATATATGTATGAATATATGTATATTTTTTGTGTTTTCTGTTTTGCCTTTTTACATTCGCGTTGCTTCCCTTAATTTTAATTATAACATGCTGCCTGCGACTGCTGCGAGTGCGGCCATTTCAAAAGACAGAAACACACACTCGCATTCGGGTATGAGAATGACAAACCTACGAATGTCTGTACATGCCATCCATACTATATACTATATAGAGTCAGTCAAGTAGTCGTGCAGTGCCCATTAAGGCCGCCCGAAGGCAAACTTTGCACATCTCACTTACCGACGACTACGGCGGACTTTGCGGTTCGCTGGCAAAGCGTCTGTCTGGCCAGCGTTGCGTGAAACCCAAGAAAAACTGGGAAAAGCCACTCGACGCACAAGGAAAAACATTATGAATATCACTTTAAATTGTCCTTTTTAATGCTGTCAAATCTATTTTACAGCCTTGGTCCACTGACACAAATGGAAGAGATACGAGTAGGTGCCTCAAGAGGCCGGAAGATGGTCATATATTTTGATTTTCAATGTGTTTGAGTGGGATAGGTTCGTTTACAGTATTTCTTAGAAATAAAATTGTATAAATTAGAAAAGTTATGTTTTAATATTTAAATGCTAAATCTATAGATTTTCGAAATTATATAGATTAAGTGCAATATGCTTCCCAATTAAAAGTATAAGTTCTTTTACTTTTTTTCAAATGTCAAATGATTTTAAGTAATGTATTTTGTTTTGTAAGACTTCTTCCAATCATACCTTCATGTTTTTAAAAATTATTTTAAATCGAAATAAAATATGCCTTAATGAAATTCACAATTTCTGAAACAAAAAATATACCTAGACCTAGGATTGGATGACATTTTAAATCTTATCTTATATATTCCTAATAATTAGTTTTCTCAGTGCCCTGATGGTCCATTCAGTCATTTGGTTTGGAATGGGGAATGGCGGCAGGGTAGTTCAATGTAAGACGTTCTGGCCAATTCGTGAGACACCAGAGCAGGCTGATTTGAATGCCAGCTAAATGAATAGCAGGAAAGGATATGGAAGGCGGATGCTGTCTGCATTAACCTAATCCAAAGGATAGTTAGTATGCTTAGGTAACTTCTGCCGATGCTTCTAATGGAAGAAGAAAGTCTATTGGGCTCTGTCTTGTGTGCAATTTGCTGGGGGGATCGTAAAAACGTCTTCGGCATCCTGATTCGTGCTACCAAAACCCGTTTGGCCGGCTCTTGGGGCTGCCAATCAAAGGCAAACCTGTTTCGCGTCAAGTGCGAAAACAAAAAGCAGCTTTGGAATTGCAACTAAACTGAAAATCAAGTTGAGCTTTAATTAAAAACCTGGAAAATACAATTAAAAATACCCGTCAGTGGCACTGCCAGCAACCTGTGCAATTAACTTCGGCCCCAGAGATAGAAGCGGGCGGGGCAGGGGACGGACAGCGGCTAAAAGCAAACAAAATTGTAGAAAAGTCTTGGCCAAGTGCTGTGTGTAATTGGCCAGCCAACTGGCAAGTCGCAAAGGCAGATCCCGGCCAGAGGCTGTATCTGTATCTCGGCTCGCCACTCAAATGTATCTGTATCTGTTTCTGCTGGCCGTGAACAGAAACGCGGACGCTGATCGCCGCCGGACCGAGCAGCACCGGACCCCGCCCCCTTCGCACAGCGTTCCGTGTACCGCCTCCCGCTCGGCGGCCTTGGAGACTGATTGCGATTACCTGTGCGGCCCTGGCAGGCGTTCACAGACGAGGGAAGCGCGTAACGAGCGGCGAACGGCAGTAATAAGCGTGTTTCATAAATTGAAAGCTGCCGCTGCCGCTGTCGCCGCAAAACGAAGAAAAAAATTATTAAGGCAAGCAGAAAAATAAGAGAAAAAAAATTATTAAGGCAAGCAGAAAAGAAGAAAAAAAAAACGCCATTTAGATTGCAATCTGGAAAGCGTTCGCCTCAAAAATGGCCGTCGCACACACGAAACAAAAACGCGGCCATAAAACGCTTCAAAATTGCGGCTCTGAGCCACAAAAAGCAAAACAGCAGCAACAACAAAAAAGACAAAAGAAGCAGCACACACAAAAAATGCGAGTAATTATTTTTATTAAAGAAAAAAAAAACTTGAGCAGGCCAACAGTTGCTAACGATGATGATGACCCCTGTCCCTGCCACTTTCTGTGCTGGTTTAATTAAGCTGGTCACACTCCAAGGGGGCAGAAAAGCAGTCAGAACCGAGGGGGGAAATGCTAATGATGTTACTGAACCCCTCTTAAATCTACTGATTTCAGAATTCAGGAAGAAAATCAAGCTAATTGGATGGCACTTTCCAAATGCGTGGATTTTTATCCACATTCTCTTGAAATATATACTTATGCCGAAGAAGTATTTTGTGGTGAAAGATATGCCTTAATTTTATAAAAAGGTATTGATAACTAGTTTTTGGACACTAGATCTAAATCCTTTTCAAAAAGTATGGCATCCATTTACAAGACATCCCAGTTACCAAACCCATTCCCATTAATTATTGTATTTAACAATAACATTAAGCCCTCGAACAACTCCTGCACATGTTCTATTCTATTCCTTGATTAGCAGCCACCACCCCAGAGAAAAAAACCCAACTAGAGAAGTGCTCTTAAGACCCTAGGATGGCCAAAAGTCATGGCACAATTTTGCAGCATCAACCAACCCATAAGTACATGCTACAAAAACAAATATCAATTGGGAAAATGCGGTTGATGGCTCAATCTCCGCTCGGCAAAGCGACCAAATAATTACCCATTTCAGCGGAGGGGAAAACTGCGAAACTATGCGGAATATGCAACTGAAACAACAGCCAATGGCGCGGCAGTGTCGAAAGGAAGTTGAAAGCGAACCGAACACAGGGCTCGGAGCCAAAAGGAGCAGTTGAAATAGTCGTTTTTCATCCATCATAAATAATGTTAAGCGCCACGGCTGAGGGAAAAACATGCACGGTCCATTAACTTTTTGCGGAGCGCGGAGTGGTGCGAAAAGTGGTTCGCAGAGAGAGGTTTGCGGCGTGGGGATGGCGATTCTGCAGACCACGTCATCATACAGAGAAAAATAGGTAGTAGGTTTAATGTAATCTATAAAGAAACTTAAGATTACAAGAAGAGCAGTGGTGCCACACAGAATGTCTTAACAAATGTAGACCAAATTAATTATTAGTTTGATTCTTACGGTTCCATATAACTTAGAGATTTAAAACAAGATCTATATTTTTAAAAATTATAATTAATTTTGTAATTTTTTCAAGTGCATTCAGACGACCTCGACATCGATGGGCTGACATTTTGAAAGCTGCGCAAGATTCGCGGCCCTAGGAAATGTGCCGCTGGCAAAGAGGCCACGGGGAAAACTAGTTGAAAACTCGATTTTTACTTTTTGGCAACATTTTCACGGACTCCAACCGTGTGCGTGTAAGTGTGTGTGTGTTGGGTCAAAGGTTAGGCTAAGGTTAAGTGGTTTCAGATTGGAGTTGAAATCAGACTTTTTGCAAGCGTTTCAGCTCCACTGCGCGTCAGCTTGCAAGCAATTTCTTTTATTATTCATATTATTTTAATTACACCCGCCCGCTGCGCTGCTTCCTTTTAATCTTAAGTGCCAATAAAATTAATTGTAAAGAGCTTGAGAAGCCTAGGATTGTGCATTTAGTAACAAAGCGCAGCCCCATTAAAACTGCATCAAAACCGTGTGACTCACACGGCGATCCAGTCAAGTTCAGAGCATCTAAAGGTTAAGTGCACTGCTGAGCTAATGACTCCACGGGAGAACAAACAATATGTATAAAATAGCAAAGGAGTGGATGTTAAAATAAATGTTCAATTAATTAAAATATATAGGCAACTGAGGAGGGTACAAGAAGTAAATCCTTTTGCTGATTTTGGTTATTCCGACGGGATGTGCTAAGAAGGTTAGTTAAAGTATACGGTTAAACCCAATTTTTAATTGAATATTATGAGTTTATAGAAAAATTAATTTTTTTAAAACATTATCATACAACTTATTAACGTCTTACTATGTTTGATTATTTGTAAAATTGTATAGTTTATAAAATTATTAAATTATCAATTAATGTTTTATGTATGTATCTTCTGTATTTATTTATTTAGTCAGTAATTACCCAAAATCAAAACTGATTGAATTACATGAAAACCCCTTGTCTTAATTACTTGACTGAAGTAAGTGCCTCTCCCCTCGAACATTTCAATTTGCCTGAGAGCATTTTCCCTAAAATGTATGCAGTCAGGAAAATGGAAAAGTGCAGCAGCTGCCACAAAAAAAAATACAATTGCTGCCGCCGTCGGTGACGTCGCTGTCAACGTCGCAGCAGCCGCCATGAATGAGCAAAGTCACCACTCTCTCGCAAAGCAAACTCACCACAACCGGCCATGCTGAGTGCGAGCGAGACGGCGATCGGGCGATCTCAGCGCGCGAGCGAGAGGCAAGACCAATGGCGGCCGCATGGCGCCGAAGATGAGCACTGCACTGCCCACTTTGCTAAAGCGAGAGGGAGAACGGAAACCGCAGATGCACTGAGCAAAAAACGCAGAAAACACCGCCGATCTAGGACTAATAAAAAATAAACGCTTTTTAATTCCGACCGATGAATCAGTGCCGCACAATGCACAATCAAATCAGAGCCCCACGCCTAGTGAAATTATTGCTAATATAAAAAATATATTTTGTGGGCTCATAAAAAGAGCAACCAGAGCCGCTTTATGGGTGTGTTCTGTCCTTAGCGCGGGTGGACGCGGACCCCGGGTTGCCCTGTCTATACGCAAATACAATATTTTAAGGTCTAATTTTTTGACGAGTTTTTAAACGATTGTAAAACTCTTTCCCCGCAAGACACGGCGGGCTTTCCTCGCTTTTACGAGTGCGAGGGCCATTCATGTGTTTTGGGCGTCTGAATTATGGGCCAGCCGCGGGATAGCTCCATACGGGCGTACTATATCGTATCGGTGCGGTATAGTATCTTTTGTGGCGGTTTACGGCCCACGGCCCACGGCAGTGTGTGACAAAGCCGGCTAAACTGCGTGGCGTTTATTACGTGAGTTATGACACCTCCGCCAGCCTTTCTGGCACTGGCACTGGCATTCCCAGCCGTTCTGGGCAGCAGACAAAACTATAGCCATCAACAATGGCCAAATTAATTGCGAAACAATAAAAGCCGCACTGAATACACTGAATATACTGCATAGAAATGAGCGAATTCCGAATGGAATCCGCATCGTCAGGTAGCCGTCGTAAAAATGCCAATTACTAAAATCACAACAAATCATAAAAGTTTTTTAATTGCACACAGAGCGGCTGCGACTGCGGGCGGCTTTTGGCATTTCCCATTTGCCGTGCCGGCCCATCAATCAGTCAGCCAGGCAGCCAGTCGGGCAATCAATCAATCAATCTGCACGAGAGCCGCAAAAAGTTTATTTAATAAGCAATTCGAAATGAATAAATTTGAGTGCAGCTCTGGGAGAATGTATGTATATTATTTGGGCGAATACGACTACTTTTATTGGGCCCAATTCATTCATTGCGATTGGTAAGGAGTGGTGGGGTGCTGGGGAGCACCGCAATCGAGGTAAGGTGCTAACAAGGCTCTTTATGCCAACCCATAAATACACTTGTTCTACGCTCTCACATGCACGAACATATTGTAAAACAATTATCACCTGTTGCAAATTATTCGGATTTTATGCCCTCGCCGCGTAATATCAGTGGCTGTTCTGGAGTCTCCAGACCCCGGACCCCCTTGGCCCATTGCAGTCGCTCATAAATACTGCAGAGACATCATAAAAATGTTTGAAGCACCGCCGACAACAACAGCAGCAACAACACAACCAGCCAGCCCCATAAATCCTGATTATGGTCTCTGGATTTATTGCACGTGGCGAGCTGCCCAAAACGCCGATCGCCCTTTTGGTTTTTTTTCTGTATTTTTGATTGCTAGTTGTTTGTAGGTACAAATGTTCTCCTCCATTTGAGGGAGAAATGCAGTCAAACAAATCGAATTTGATTAAAGAACATGTTATGGTCTAAAGTTCTTAAGGTTTCTCTATGGTGAATATAAGATAGAAACTTTATAATAATTATGTTGTTATATCAAGACCGTAAATCACCAGCGAAGTTCCGCTAGCAATCAGAGAAACATTTATTTACCAATTTATTTACATTCAATCATTGGCTGCGTTTTCATTGCAGCCATAGACTCAATAAACAAACGTGTTTCTTTGTCTGAAAGTCTTGTAAATAAAGTCGGACCATGTTTATGGAAACATTTCTGGGCAAATAAACAGGACGACCAGGGTGCTGAATGCAAATGAACCGATTTAATGTCTCTGGCGTTTTTGGCCAAAAGACCGTCGTGTTTACTTCGCTGCAGTTTGTTCACCTCCCAAAACTGCTTCTGGCCGGCCAAAAATTTCACAATTATTCTGGAAATAAAGAGAGGAGAAAAAAGCCTGAAGAAAAGCCAAACAAAGCCAAAAGAAAACCCGTCAGGCGGACTAATCAGGCAACCAACCGACTGGGGCCCAAATAAAAAGTGACACTTTTATAGGGCACTTTGGAATGCACAGCCCCCAGCGGGTCGTCCGAGACTCTATGGACTATGGTCTACAGTCTATGGTCGAGCATAACCAGTCGGACGGGCCTCTGCATTTGCATTGGCATTTGCATATGCCTCCGTATATATAATTTACATATGCATCGGCATCTGCCAGATGCAGGCCCAACATCCGTAGCTAACGAGGCGGAGACGCATTGTCGTCGGACAGAATGTAAAATGATTTTATGGATCCACAGAGCCAGTGTACAGAGACAGTGAAGGAGGTTAAACTTTGGAGAACAGAATTTTTGATACCCTGGCTGGTGATTTTGGGTAAAAAACTCCAAAGTTCTGACAAGAAAACTAGACAAAAACTTTACATATGATACACAATGATCTCATACAAATGTATAATATACAAATGATCGCTTATTTTTAGTACCATACTTACAACAATGTATCTGTAAAACTATCTAGAAGAGACTTAAATACAGACAAGTCATAGAAATATGCTTCATTTCGATGCCAACCCAAGATACATATCTCTCTTAAAGAACTCAAAGTATTACAAAACTTTTGAAATCCATGAAAAACACCCTCTGTAAGGCTAATGGAATTGTCCACGGCCACCCTCCGAACCATGAATTTCAGGAGCGAGAGAGCATCTTTGCCAGAATTAGGGCACGGCCTGCACGCGCACCAAATCAAAATATGTATTTGTATATTTATACAACAGAAATGTCAAGCCCCCGCCTTTAGCTCCCCGTCGAGCTCTATTTGCGTCCAGTTAACGCGCCAGAGCCATAAAAAGGAAAGCCGTCCGTGCGTCGGTACAACTCTTGCCGAGAGCTGAGATTCAAATTTTCCGTTTAGCATCCCGGTTTCCCTTACACAATTCGTTTTATGATTTTATTGCATTTACGCATATTGCCCTCCGATGTCGTTGTCGATGCCGATGCCCAACTGATTTATGGTGGCGACGGTTGGACGAACCAAGAGAACCCTTTTCGCCCTTATTCTTTGCTCCGATTTCAGTCCCGAAAATGTTCCATTCTCGGCATATTCAAAACTCAAACAAAGGCAAAGAGACCGTGAACAATGAAATTAGAGCAACACATTGAGGGTGACTGGAGATATGCTAGGAGCAGGAGCAGGGGCTAGAGATACAGGACCATTCACACAAAGGGATTGTTTGCGTTTCGGGCTCGCTTATGTAACTTTCTAAAATATTCTCCCACTGCTTTACTTCTGAGGATTTTCGGAGGCAGTTTCAGTTGTAAATTACACTGCAAAAGGAGTGGAAGGTCTCGGGGGTATTTTGTTTATGTAACAAATATTCTCAGGGTAATCCTTTAGTTTATAAAGAGGCGATAGCCTAAGAGCTAACTATAATTTCTTTCAATCTATACAATACATTTCAGCCTTACTTATATAGTAAAATTATTTCTCAACTCTGACATTTTCAACACTATCCTTAATTTAACATTGAAATATTGATAGCTACATCCCACTCTATCAATATTTATTTGTTTGTTTCGATTTTGGTGAGCTCATCAAAACTAAGTGCCAACTAATAACTAAGAATAAAAAAACAAACTTCAAATGCCATCATCTAACTAAGAGCATGAAAAAGTTTAAAGAAAAGATAACGAAATATAAAACCACCTCGAAGGCGCATAAAAAATCCAACGAAAATGCTGGACAAGATGGGATCGAGATGGAATGGGGATGGGCCTGGGCCTGGGCCTGGCGGTCCAAGCGGAGTGGCTGCCCAACCTTCATGCCTATAAATCCATCGAAATAATGGATCGGATAAGAGGCGCGCATTCGAGATGAGTTCCAGTCTCCGCGCCGTCAAGTGGGTTGAGTGCCCACACGATGGCCATTCCCATTCCCGTTTTCAATGCCCGAGATACAGATAGGATGGCTACACGGAACCAAAAAGGGTTTGACTAAATAAGCTAAAAATCGAATACATATTTTTTTGTGTTTCTAAGTATTTCTTAGAATTAATAAACAAATGCCTATAGCAATAAAAACAAGCATAGTTTATTCTTCTTAAAATCCTTAGTGTGCTGTAATCAATCTCTTTATTTTCAGTGTAAGTGAAGAGACTGGTTGGGACCCTCTCTCAATCAGGCCATCGTGGCTGAGCCGCCACAACGAATTGAACAGCGAGGAGGGACCGCAAATGGGGGCAGGCATCGCCATCGCCGCACAGTAGCGCCTCTCGAACAATTAGCGTTGCAAAAATCAAAAAAGCCATGTTCGCAAAAACGATTTTAACCATACTTATTCGTCAGGAAATTTAACAAGGATTCAGAATCTGCAATAAAATCAATTTTAAGATTTTTTTTGTAGAAGTTATGAGCATTTAAAGTTGAACTTTGTTTCGTTTTTTGCATCATACAAAAAAAAATGTGTAAATTGGTCGACTTTCAGGTAATATTAAAAAAAAACCATAAAACCAATGGTCATGGTTTTTACTTTAAATGATAGATACATTCATAAACTATTAAAGAACCTAAAAAAAACGACACTTTGATTTGGGCTTCTACAGGTAAATCGCTACCTGCCAGGTGTCCATTTTTTTCACCTTTTTCTGCCTAAAGTAGTCTATATCTTTTGACGCCAATGCCGGCCACTGACTACACTATGACTACAAGTTCCGTGGATCTTTCCTGGATCAGAATTAACTTTCATCGGCTGCGTCGAGCTGCGTCTGCGGAAATGCAACGCAAAAAACCAAAACAACTCAGGGTAAAATATACCAAAATACCGACACAATTTCATACATTTCAAGAAATATACTAACTGTAGCGCGTGGCGGTTACACTTCGAATTAAAAAAAAAAATTTTTTTTCAGTTTTCAAATTATTTTTATTTGAGCAAATACATAAAAATAAACATAAAAAATTAAATAAAAATTTTTGTTTAAAAATTGTTTTCATTGAAAAAAAATTATTTTTTCACTTTGATACCCTCTAAAAAGGCGTATTTGTGGGCATGGTACTTTATGCAGTACATATATATATTTTACAAGAATTACCTGTCCAATGCCGTTTAAATTATTCGATTACCTTATTTGGTTCAAAAGATATGATTTTTGCAACGCTAAATGAGAAAAGGCGCTACTGTGCGCCGGTCGGCTGGCTGGAGGCAGTATCCCAGTATTCGTATCTTAGTATCTGTATCTCTCGGATACACTTGGCTTGGCCTGGTCTGGGAACGGTTCAACGAACCGCCGCTTGGCCAGCCGCATGCGAAACATGTGCAACGGAAATGGCAGCGACAACCCGAGAGGAAAATGGAAAATGGCAACAACTACACAACAACTATGGCGAAGAAAGTGGCTTTTAACCCCTGCTTGGCAAACTGAGCCATATGCCGCCATACCGAGATCGACTCACCACCAAATACCCAAATCCTCGAGTCCACAAATCCAGAAATCCACCCGGCTCAACCTCATTTCGCTGCTCATCAAAAATTCCAAATACGTTTCAAATTTAATATGTGCATTTATCTCAGACCCCGACAGTTGGCAGTTTTCCCACTGATTGCGAGCGGTATTCTCCACTCCTTTACTCTCCTTTATGGGGCTTAAATATGTATAACCCCTGGGCGCCCCGTACGTGTGCGCGTTGGTGTTGATGTCAGTGCACTGCGAAAAATAACTATATGGGGATAAGTGAATGTTTCAATGAAACTAATGTAAAATGTAATTTAATATTGAATATAAAGAACTTGTATGCTTTTAAGAAGATGATGTTGGAGTCATTGCATTAAGGTACTATTTTCTGGTAAAGGTTTAAGGGTTTTAAGTTTAAAATTTAGATTGACCAGCTATTTTGTAAAAAAATATGTAGATAAACTTCTCAAAATTCTCACTCCTCGTAATGGAAACATTAATAAACTAATAAACAAATCTACCATTTTATAATTTACTTATTTCGCTTCAAAAAATTCTCCTTCTTACTAAACCAAAAATAAAAATAGAAACCCCTTGTTAATATTAAAATGCTTCATATATTTCGTTCTGTGTATAATATTTCGACTAAAAATTCACGCCCAGCGTTATTCTATCAACACCTCCGCATTGTTGTTGTAGTTACCCCGCACAGCCATTCCCATACCCTTCCTCCATAATCCCGCTCCACCAAAAAAGCGATGGCGGCGGCGGACTCGCATACAAAATGAGATTTGTGGACGGAGTTTGGGTCTCGGGATTTGCTGGCCTGAGAGGGGAGAGCAGGGATTACGTCTAAGTCCCGGACCCAAACTCACGTGTCAGCTGCGTGGCTGTACGTGAATGCATAAATATATATTTCATAAATACATACTACCTATATCCCCCAGTTCTGTGCATATTATATTATTTAGGTTTTAATGCTTTCAGGTGCATTTTAAAAACTCATTATTTGAGTAGCCAATACTCATATTCTCCTCTTGATTGAGTAATAGAATGAGAAAGTCATTAAAAGATAAAGTGCTTTTAAACATGATGGATGGCCTATTAATGTGACTATGATTTAAAGCTGTTTAAATGAATACAAATTAATGGCAGATATCAATGAAAAATAATAACTATTTATAATAATCTTTTAGTTATTCTACATGTTAAAGATGTGTGAAAAAGCGCATCTAGTGAGTGCAATAAACCACGCACTTTAATCTCTTTAAAAATAAAACTATATTTCTATAGACTCATAAATTAACAAGGATTTGTTGTTACAGACAGTTATGGCCAATCTTTTTGTTTATTCTTCATTTACATCACTCTAAAACCTTCACATTTCCATATTCAAGAAAGAAAAAACTATTTTTCGTTATTTATAAGCAGAGAGAAGAAGGGCAGCAGTTCACATAAAAAGCGATTGAAAAAACGATTGTGCAAAACATAAAATAGTTCCCATGATCTCTCAGACGCTTGTAAAATATAGAAAATATATTTTTGGTTCGTTCTGTGTGGGCGGCAGAACTTAAAGTGATTTTTTCCCCTTCACATTTTGGCGAATGCCGATGAGCCTTGATTTCAATATTGTTTCTTGGCATTTTGAGTGCCGTCGGCAAGCGAAAATCAAAAACCAAAAACTGAAATCTTAAAACCGAACAAAGGCCGAAAAAGAAACAGAATTATAGTTCGTGTAATGAAGTTATTACGAGTCTTAATGTTGAAATTTATGCGCGGCCATTAAAAATCGAAAGACACGTTTTTCGAATATTTTAGCTTTAGCCGTCGCTGTTGCCGTCGCATAAATTAGGCGACGTGACTTGTTTGCGCCGCCCGATAACGAACCCGCTTCGGGTACTCCTCAATATCCCCCTGGGCAGCGACGGCGACAAAGGGGGTGTGGCCGATATCGGCCATAACATCGCCATGGCTCTCTGGCCGAAGAATTTACAATGCAAATTCTGGGCCCGACTTAATCGAAATGCGCGCAAAATGGACTTGAAGATGACAAGATCGGGTTGCAGTGCCAATCCTTCTGGTCAGTGATGCCAAAAGAATTCGGAAATATATGTTCTAAATACAAGAAGACATTATTAAGATACTCTTTGTATTTGAAATTGATTTAAAAATATTAAAACGCATATTATAAAATCTAAAAGAACATTATTCGAAATTAAATTAAACCCAAATAAGTAAATTTTATTAAATACCATTTAAGATATTTATTTTTGGCAGCCTTTTTAATATATATATTTCTTAAAAATAAAGGAAAATTCGGCATCTCTGATCTTTGTGAAGCGGTTTGTGCAAGCTTTCGCGAGGTGAACTTTGTTGCAGGTTGGCGGAACATATTAATTGCATTTTATTGGCCTGCGACTGCCGAGTGACTCGCTGACTGCGATTCCGCCGACTGCCGCTGCTTGCAATTTAATAACGCGCATTAAAATCACAGATTTATAGCTACACGCAATCCGATTTCACGACTTGAAGAGCGAACTCGACTTGGAAACCGCATATTCGCCCTCGGCTTGGTTGCTCCTCTAGCTCCTCTTGGCGTGTTGCATATGGATGAGTTTCCGCCGCTTTTCCAGCAACCTCACCCCTTTTAGCCGCCATCCCCAGCTGTCGAGGGGTTAGAGAGGCCATTAAACAAACGCCAAGATAATTAAAATATCTGAAAGGCCTTCGTCTTTGGGAAATTCCTCGCCAAATTTCATTAAACATTTTAATTGCCGCCATTTTGTGCCTCTGCAACTTTTGTTACAAATTATTCGCATTCCAGTTCCAATTCCCCGAAAACGAAATACAATTTCGGAACCCTTTTCCCAGTCCCCGAGCAGATGTGGCGGCGGCGTGGTCCCTTTTCGTAATCACTTCGGCACGCAACCCACCCAAAGGACCTCCCAGTCGCCCACTCGCCCATCCCCGTTCAGAGCCACTTCCACCTCCTCGTCCACATCCGCATCCAGGCATTTGCCCGATTCCAATTCCGATACCCCACTGAAATATCCTGGCCCCGGCAAACACGCAATTTTAAAACAAGCCTCACGCATCTCCCGACCACACGGACACACCCCATCGACAAGGGTTCGGTTCGTCCTGATGGAACGGAGGTTTGGGTACACCGAAAAAATATATAAGAACAACTTAAACTTGAATATTTAGAATAAATTTAAAATTATTTTCATTAGTTCAAGGTGCTACAATTGAAAATTATAACGTTTTGAATACTTTCCACTTTTCTTAACAATATTTAATACTTTAAATTTTGTAAGTCTTCCATAAAAGTTCTTTCAAAACATTCTTTCTCCCTCTGTAATGGGCTTTGAGTGCAAAATGGCCCAAGGACTCCCTCCACCATTTTCGTCCTGATTTCGCTGTGTCGCTGTTGTTGTCGCGCTTCCCCCGTTCGATTGCGTAACTTTCGGTTGGCGGAGCGAAGTAAATGTGTAATTTCCCCAGCCGCCGCACTCTAAATTTAGTTAATGAACGTTGTTTGTCGCTGCTGCGACGCTGCAGGGAGAGCCGAAAAAGCAGGGAAAACAGTCCCTGGTCTCTGGTCCCTGGACCCAAGCCCGGAAAACAGCCCCCCCGCCCAAACATTTCCACTTCCATTTCCATGGATACACACTCGCACACTCGGAGGAAAGACTCACGCACGCACATTTTTGAAAGTAAACAAAATTAGACATGATTATGTTTGTGCCCGGGGACATAAAATAAATTGGCTCCCAACTAATCCCGGCGAGCACGTGGAGCAGCCTTAGTCGTCCTCCTTGGGTTCTAAGAGGATATCTGGATCGGGCGGAGGGGAAATGCCAAAAGTTTCCGGCCTGGCCCGAAATCAAGATACAAACAAGTTGAAAATCACAAAGAGATAAAAAAGAATAAAACGAATAAAATTGAAGTTTCAAGGAAAAGATTAAAAAGCAAAGCCTTGAGCTATGAAGAAATAATATTTAAAAGGACTCGGAAATCGGGCAATGGAACCAGAGCTCTTCTTCAGTTGGGAAGTGGGAATAAAAATATATTAAATTGCACTGCTTAATTTATACTGCAACAATTTATACTTTTAGTTATTTTATTAAAGCTTCGTAATTATTCTATTTAAAAAGCTTTAAACTATTTTTAAACGATGAAAAAATCAGAGTCATTATTTTGACGATGCAATAAAAAAAAATGGTAAGCTCTCAATGGCCAAATTAATGCTCGCTAAGTGTTTAAGTATCTATAAAAATAATTAGAGTATACAATATATGTACATTTAACAGTGAATAGTATTTTTATTATTAATAAATTCAATTGTGCTTTAATAATTTTAAATAATTATAATGATGCAGTTAGTAATGTCATGACTTTGATATTGCAATCAATTTAATTGGTCGTGAGAATTGTCTTTAAAAAAATAAATATTATATGTATTTCCAAAGCCAAATATATATATTTTCTTGACAAACTTACGCCAAAGGTGTGCTCCATATGCATATACATACATACATAGCTCTATAAATATTCATGTGTATGTTTTAAGAACCCATCTGGCGGTGAAGAGAAGCCAATTTAATTTGGGACAGTAACGGGGAGCCTCGGCTGGCGCACAAATAAGTGTCGATAATAATGTGGAAGAGCTGTTCAGGGTCGGCGGAGACCATACACAGAGACAACAATAACTCACTTTAATTATAAGCAATTTTTGAAATTTTTAAATCTAACTTAAATAAAACTCAATAGATTATTTTATTTGTATCGAGGTACGTTACATTTTTTAAATAAACTTTTAGCTATTCCTAAAAACATTACTTTATTTATTTTCTGTGTAGAAAACCATATGGAACCCGGTCTGGTTCTGTTCCCGGCGGAAGTCGCATTCTAAAATGTGGCCTGACTGCCTGGCAAATGTGGAGCAAATGTTGGCGATTCTGTCATTTCCACGGAACTGAGAACTAAGAGCTGGCAACTAAGAACTGGGAGCTGGGCAGCTTGTAGCCGCGTTTTCGTTTTCCCTGGGAACCCAGTTGGCGGTAAATGGAAATGGAAATGGATATGGAAATATTCGCGATCGCCACGCTCGAGAACTTCTCGGAAGACGAATTCATCTGTACGTGGTGCCCTGCCAGTTTAGTCGAGTGCTCGCTCCCACTACTAGTTCCCCTCCATCCCCATTCCCATTGCCAGTCTCTTGTAGATACATGCTTGGGTGACTCTGGCTTCCTTCCACCGCCAGTGGAAAATACAATTCCAAAGGCAGGGGACAACGGCACGTCCCGCGGGGACCCAGGAGGCAGCTCTCGAACAATTGCACTCGAAATTGTCCAGAGATAAAACCCGGCAACTGGCAACTGGCGGTTGTTGTTGTCAAGCGGCAGTGATGGTGACTCCACCCCCGAATGTCGGCTTTCAACTCCATCTCCCATCTGTCTTCCATTTTACTCCATAAATAGGACAAGTCTAGAGTGTCTTTTATCAGGAGATGCTTCAGAAATAAAACAAGACTGCTGCAAACGCATCTTGAGTGGAACTATCAAGGAGTTGAACGAATAACCTCAGTAAAATATTCAATTATACAACTGTCAACTAAATTATAAAAAAAATATATATATATGTGAGATAAGGAAAGATCGTAAATCAAGACTTTGGCCTTTATTTAATTTATATTTTCTGGCTGGTAACAAAACCCAAAAATGTTCTGAAAGGTCTATAGATTATCAAATATTGAAATATTTTTGTAAGCGCTTTATAAATGTCTTAATTTAAATAGTTTCATGTCGAAACAGACAGATCACTCGGAAGATGAAATTTGAAATATTTATTACTTTGACATTTGATGTCAAGTGATTTACTAGGAAACTAGTCCATTGAGCCACAGCCACCCAACTATGACGGTTGATTCCTAATCTGGTAAATGTAATAAAAAAATTCTAGGCCGCCTGTTAAAATACAATCTGTCTTTAAAATACAGCCTTCGTAGTTTCGTTTGTGCCTGAGATTGCGAAAACCATTGTTAAAATTGTGAAAAAGTGAAATTTAAGAACTTAAAAAAATAAAAAAAAGAGATTTGAAATCACCGATTCGGAGTGATTAGGATAATTCGGAATTTGGAATTATCCATTTTCAGTGCCGCGCTCTTTTGGCCGATTCGGCGCACTAACAGGCTTCCATTTCACAAACCAAGGTACACACACACCGCCCCCTGTCGGGGAGGACCCGAACTACCAGCATGTTAACTGCTTTTTGAACCGTTGCTCTCTTCGAAAAACGCATCTTATAACTTATACGCACGCTCCGAGAGTCCAAATTTGTTCTTATATTTTTTATATTATTTAAAAAACGCTTGAAAATAAAACTATAAACTTAATAAATTTATTAAAGCTTAAACGTCCATTTATGGTAAATGAATTTTTAAATATATTTTTTTTTATTGGCTAGCTCAGAAAAGAAATGACATCCTAGTACCAGCTCCCAGCCAGCCAAAACAGGTTGGACGCCTCTCATCCTCCTGCTCTCTCGCTTGTACTCTCCCGCTCTCCGTCGGTACCTTTCGGATATTGCTATTTCTCTCTCACTAAGCCAACCCAATGGGTACGCAGCACTCACACACACACACACAAGAAGAACATCATGGCCGCCTGTACCGTTCGCGTGAGAGATTGGTCATTATGGCCGTCGCGTCGCTTAGCGGGCTGTATACTATTTTATATATTTTATAGTACGCATGTCAAAGGAGCGAGCTCGGGTCTCGGGGCTCCTTTAAACCCGGTTTTCATGGCGTTTTAATAAACTGCAGGTTTATGAGGAACAGCTAGCCAGCTAGACCGTAAAAGCCGCAGTCGGCCGCCTCGCCGCGATTAAGAATATTTATGAAATTATAGCTGCAATTACGTTGCGGCAAAGGTGAGAGGTAAGAGGTGAGCTATGAGCTATGAGGTGCCAAAACCACACGCAACTTCGATGCCCGTTCGCCGTTTGATGGCTGATGACTGTGACTGGCGCTAATGACTTTAGTGCCTCCCATAAATCCACACAAACGGAGCGGCATTCATTGAGTGGTTGCGCTATTAAGTGCGCCATCAACGATGGCGCTCAATTGAGGAGAGGAGATTCCATCATAAAACCAGGCCAGCCAGTAGAGCTCTTCGGAGGAGCAGGAGGGCAGCGGGCCGCGGGCAGAGTCCTTGGCCCGGCAGGCCACGGAATATAAAGAAATGGAATGCACTTAACACCTGATCGGTAATGAAGCGTGCACGGTAGCAATGTGTGCTGGGTGCTATTTTTAGGCATTATCCCATTATCCGGAATTTAACGGAAGTACTCGCTCCACATACTACCGCCTTGGTTGGATCGATCATAAACATAAACGACGCACACGTGAGCCATTGTAAAAACAATAAACATAATCTCACAATTAAATATAGTGTTATACGAACGGGTTTATAGCATTTATTGCAACATATTTTAAATTTAATCAACAAAGATTGTCTTAATTAGAAAAAATTATGTCTCAAGAGGACCCTACAGCTTCATGCAAATGTAGTTCTTTGGTGTAGTTCTTAAAGACACATGCGACACTTAAATTCTTTATAGCTGTCAGACTTATGATTAATGTCTTATCAGTTCGGCAGGTCCATAAGTCGTTATTTAAAATTTTCCATAATGTTACATAAAAAGTCCATGAGTTTTATTTCTAATAAAAAGTGTGTCTATCGCCAATTTAAGTTTAAATGGTAAATGTTCAAATAGTGTTTGTAATCAGTTTGCTGTGTTTAATATAAGATTAACCTTGCTTTGAAGGACAACTAGTTTATTACGTATACGACACGTTTAACTGCATTTTGAAATATTTTGAGTTTTAATTTATTTCAGTTTTTATTTCTTCTAAATAACTTAATTTTGAAACCCTTTCAAGTAGATTTCAATAGAATAAGCACAGAGTTTGCTAATAAAGTAGCAAATCTTTTTAACTTTTTGATTTATATATGCTTCTTTCATTTAATAAATAAAATAAAATCTTTATTAATATCTGAGTTCATTTAAAAGTTATGGATGAGGTCTACAATAAAACAGTCTGGGAAATGCAAACACTTTGAATTCTGCCAACTGCCTGCCGCTACCCTTTCACAATTTTAATAACTCAACGACTAGTTGGAATTCCTTTTCCGATTTGCCACGGTAATTATGGAATATGCAACTCGGTCTCTTGGACTGCGCGTTCAACCTTGAGGTCTTGACACCTTTTCCTAAATGGCCTTGGGCGCCGGAAATGAGTATTCAAATTGGACACACCGCTCACTATTCGAGATTTTCTTTTCTGGCAAGGACATAAAGAGTTGAGTCTGGGCACTTACGTGTTTTTTATCTGACAGATACGGTGTATTTTCGCGGTTTGAGGTCAATGAAGTGCCGCCGGCTTGCTGCGGTTTGCGTCTATTTCCAACCTCATTTTCACTCTCGCCGCGCACTTTTCGGTGGTCAAATTCACTCTTTTAATTGCAAAGGAAGACTTTGATTGACAATCGCGAGGGAAGCTTAATAACTTGGCTTTTTGCTTATTGATTTGCTGGCCTTGTTTTTGTTGTGGTTTTCGGCTATAGGTCCTCGGTTTTCTCTGGCGATTGCTCCGCGCGCTGCGATCCGCTCTACACTAACAAGAAGTTTACGACCAAATGCCATAAAATGCGATGTAAAAAGTCGACGAGGCTGGAAAATGTGTTTTCCGTTTTCTTCCCCTGTCCCCATCTTTGCCTCGTCCAAGCGCCCGTCTCGCTCGCACACGTGCGCATGCCCCAGCTCTCCATGACTCCGTCTCTTTCTGCCCGCATATGTATCTGTTGGTGCGCCTGCCATGTGTATCTGTATCTTTTGCCGTTGTGTATCTCTAAAATAAAATAAAACTACCCCTCGGCTTTTCTCCACCTCCATTCCCATTCCCATTCGCAGCCATTTTATTGCTCTCTCGCTTTGTCTCCTCTCCTCTGCTATTCTCTTTTCAGAAACCAAAGAAGAATGGGAAGAACTACAAGAATTTCTAATCAGCAAACGCTTTTAGCCTTTTAAATGCTTTGAAAAAAGAGAACAGACAGCAGCCTGGCATTGTTTCGTACAGAAAGAGCCTTTGGATGCTCTTTTGCTATTTGAAATTACGATTGCCGACTCACGATTCTCTGGGGAAACTTTGCAATTGCAAATGTACATTTGACCATTCGAATGCCCAATGGCTTGATAATAAAAGGAGTAGCTGTTCATTTTAATTAAATATACCTTAGAGGAATGAAAGTGCACTGCTTTGTTCTTTTTGTTTTAATTAAAAAAGTTCACAGTTTAAAATTAACTCTATTTGAATTCAAAATTGGCTAAAATTCCTTCATGTGCTTGATGATTATGGAAATAATGTTAGTAAAATATAATACAAACATAATCTTATTATTAGCAACTAAAGAAACCAACTGAAATGAAAAGTTGGTGATTGTATCTTTTATATTAATATCTATTCCTAGAGTGTTTTTTTTTAATTATCAAATACAAAAATACAAAATAAGAAACGAACAAGAAGGCATATCGGCTAATTAATTAATTTAAATTTAATTTAAGTTATGTAAACAAATATTAAACAAAAATTAATTCAAATATTTAGAGTAAAAAATCATGTTTTATAATAATGCCATCTTTTGGGGAATACCTTTATTCCATTCCTCAAAAAATCTGAAAATACCCAGCAAACCTATTTTTAATTAACCTTCACACGAATATAACATCGGCTGCTGTTTGGGCAAACATGATAAATGAGAAAAACATGTCATTCTCAGCCCACAAGGAATGCAAACAAAAGCCTTCCTTAGTTTAGGGTTTAATTTTAGTCAACACAAACACGTGTGTGTTACATTTTGACCCCTCACTCGCATATACTATACATATATTGCGAGATGGTGTAACTTTTGGGACTCGTAGGCAACTTTATTTCCGTAGAATGCTAATGCAGATTCCGTTCCAACGCTCGGGGGTTGCGATTTTAATGGGCTTTTCCCCCACTGCCTGGCTTTCCTTTCCGGTTTTACGAGCCACGGAAGCGAAAGAGGAAGCAGCAGAAGCATCACCCCCAAAAAAAAGGCCCAAAATCCCCAAACGTAGCCCAAACACCCCGAAACCTTTTACGAGCTTAATTCGTTTGCCACCCCCAAAAATGTTGGGGGTTGTCAGCGCCATTTGCAAAGGGAAAGGCAAAGGCATCGGTATCCCAACCAACACAACCCAACCCCCAGCGGAGGAACAGAGCAGAGCAGAGCAGAGACCCATTATAATTTTACAAAATCCGAAAGTTAATCATACAGAAGGCCCCAGGCTTGGCATCTTTCCGGGACTAGAGTCCTGCACAGAGAAAAATAATATTTAGGGGAACTCAAATCTACAGTTTTTATCTAGTTTTTTTAATAATATTTGCCGACTTTTTTACTCTTTCCTATTTAAGTCAATAAGCTTTTACGATTTTATTTTAGATATTCCACTAGAAAAACCTTACTCCAGTGGGAAAATGTTAATCTTTTTTTGTATATTTCTGTAATGTTTAATTTAAGAGTACTATTACTTAAGTTTTCCTATAAGTGTAATGGACTTTTCCTACTGAAACTGCGCAATGCGTCTGAGACTCATGTTGTCGGGCCGTAAAATCCGGCCAAAATCCAACTGCTGCTCAAAGTTTTGGGGCTTTGAATTTCAGCTGAATTGGGTTTGGGATACGACTGTGAATCTGTTTGCATTACTTTTCTCGGCAATTAAAAATGCCAAATGCCCCGCAATCGGACACTGGATTGCAGGGGGGAGCCGCGTTCTTTATGATTCAATTTATCTTTTTATCAATTTGCCGGTCACTCATCGCTGGTCGGTGGTCGGTGGTCTTGGTTGGACATCCAATTCCCATTTAACGAGTACTTAATTTGAGCAAGTGTTTGCTTGGCTGTAAATATTTATGGCCATCGTATGTGCTCATTTCGCTCACTCGCTCGCTCTCTGGCTCCCTGGACCGCCTTCTCGCTATCTATCTGACTGTGGAGCGTTCCATAACTTTATTGTTTTATTGCCATTATTATGCATTATTTTTATTGAGATAGTCGTAAATGGGCGAGCACCCGACTGCAATTAGCTAAGCGCTCTGGCCCGCCTAATTAGGCGCTGGCCCAGTGGCATGTGGTCCCCAAATCGATCGAATGTCAGGCAATCAAAATAATGGCATTATGGCCGCCGAGCGGAACGAGCTCAGCCTATGGAAAAAGAACGGGCCTTTGGAATTAACTTTTGTTTTGGGTCCCAAATTGGGCAATGAAGTGGAAAATTAAGGAAAGTGTCACTATTTGATTAAGTCGAACGGCAGGAGTATTAAATGCTCTTACACAATTTACTTCAGGTTGTAGGCTAAACTTTTTTAAGAGTGAATTTTTTAAGAGAATAAAGTAAATGAAAAGTAAATAAATAAATAGATTTTCGGTGAGTAGTCAAGTCTATATTTGATCTTTTTTTATATATTATATTCCAACCGTTAAGGTCTGGATTAAGCTAAAATATAATACCCATTAGGGTAAAATTAACAAATGGCTGACATCATTTTTTCGTATAAGGTTTAAGGTATTCCAAATACAGAAATGTCTTCTTTAGATTTTAAATAACTACATGATTGCGTAAGCTACAGATAATAGAGAAATAAATATATAAATGAATATAAACGAATAGTAAAGATAAATATGAGAATATGATCGAAAAAATAAGGCTATAAATATGTTTAACGTAATTTTATACACATTTAAATTGCCTTCGTAAGTTTAAATTAATTTAAGAAACCTTTCTCGTATTTAAATATTTATTTTCATTATATTTCCAGTCAATTATGATTTATGATACTGTCTTACTTTGAAAAGGAACTCTTTAATTTAAATAACAAAGCTAATAAATGTTGAGCTAAGCCATATTAAATTTTGTTTATTGTTCACCGTTATTTTTTACTGTTACTGTTGTATTTAACATTAAATTAACATACAAATTTGTCTTTTTTAAGGTTTTTATAGAGAGCACTTAATATTTAATTATTGATTATAAAAACAACTTTCGTAGACCGAAGAAATCTCTTACCGTCATAAAATACGTTACAATTTGATGTTAAAAGTTAAATACTTTTAATAATTGTTTTCTGTGAATTGCCAGCGGAGTTTCTTCATGTTTTTCACTAGGAATAATTTTGTGTATTTGTTTATTTTGAACTACAGTCAAATTGTTTCACTCAACTCGTTAAAACTGAATTCAAAATCCAGCAGATCCATTAAATAACCACTCGTACATTTAGGGTCAAAGTCAAATCTGTTCGGTAATTTGAACTTTTTGCTCGATCGCGAATGGGTAATTGTGCCAGATTAATCCGAATCGGATCGGGGCTGGGACTAACTCGATTTCGATTCTAGTGCTTTATGGCTGACACTCCGCGGTTTTAATTTCGACTTTATGCGGCGATGATGACGACGACAATGACGACTCGCGGTACTAAAACTCCATTGTAAAGTGGTAAATACTCGGGCGGCGCACCGTAAAAAACTCCAAGCGCCAAAACCAGAACAACAGCATTAAAGCGGTATACACACACACACGCACGCGAGCCGATGGCCACACAGATACTCTCGGGCGCGCCTGTATTGGTGGCCGGGCGAGTGTGTGCGTGCGTGTGCGAGAGTGAGGCAAATACGAAATCACCACTTTGCACGAGTGAGCGAGTGGAAATCTCTTGGCTTTCGGCAGGCAGGCAGGCTCACTCGCCAGCTCTCTCTGTCTCTCGTGAGCTCCCCTTTGCATCTCGTAAAAAAATTGAAAATTCGAACCCAGCTGAGGTTGACGTGGCAGCCTTCGATGGGGGAATGAAAATGGAAATTGGAATTGGTAATGGAAATGGAAATGGGAAAATCTGCAGAAGAACGCCCCTAAAACCACATAACACCTGACATCCAAATCGATAAAGCCGAAAGTTGCCGAAACGAAAGATGGATTAAGCCTCGATGACCACTAAAAATAAATTTCAGTTAAAGCATGATTTTCAATAACTCAAATATCGCGTAAATCAAATTATTTATGGTCTCAACTGTTTTACAAATCTTAGAAAGTAAAGCCAAAATACAGTAAATGACAATAATAATAGTAAAGAAATAATATTAAGACACCTGCACAACTTACATTTAACTATAAAATTCCTTTGTCTTTGAAATTCTTAATCTTTATTGGGGGGCTTAAATTACAAATAGCTTTGAGTTAACTAAATTAGAAGGCTTTTTGGATACATTAAGACACGAAACAAATAAAAAATATAATTTTATACAAGATTTACAATTTAAAAAACGTTCTTGAAACATTTGTAAGAAAACTCAATTCAAAGGGAAACAATAATAAAATTTATTAAAGAAAATAGATGAACATTATGGTCTTAAGTCTTGTCGATTTTTATGTACGGAATACTTTTCTGCGAACTCTTCTACCAAGATTAAACATTCCCAAATTTATAATAATATGAAATCATTAATAACCCTAATAAATGAAATAAAACCCAAGTACCTACGCAGTTTCTGATTGTTTTTAAACTGAATATAATTTAAAAAAATCTGCTCATACGAAAGTAGTAATCTAATTTAAACGGAATTCAACTTGGGAATAAGTTGAGTTAAGTTCAGAAACAATTTCCACGATTCATTTGTGTTTACTGAAAGCCAAATTACGAGCCCATAATTTACGATCCAAGTCAGTGAGCTTGAAAATATTTTGCAATTTGCCGAAATTGTCCTCTGTCGTCTGCGTTGCGTCCTTGCCAATAATTTGATATTTTCCTTTAGGGCGGGCAAATAAAACTCCCCCTGCGAATGCGGGCAGTCGTCAGCCATCTTGAAAGGACATTTTCCGTTGGGGAGGACGAGAACTGACTGACTACTGTGTGGTGTCGTGTCCTCGCCGGCAAAAGGACGGCTGCTAATCGGAGCGGGCGAGAGGCGATACATTTAGGAAATTGTGCACCATTTCGGCATTTTCGCAGTCAAAAAAAAAAGAGGAGAAGAGGCGGGCAAACATTTACGACTTATAAATTATCGTTGTTTTTCCTTTAGTTGCGCTGCCGGCCGCAGGACACCCAGAAGGGCGGGAATGAGGGCGAGGGCATGGGTGTGGACTGTGGACTCAGGACTCTGGACTCCTCAGCATTGGGCCCTGCTGATTGTGGAGTTTCGGGGCATTAAGACACTGACAGGCGCAATTTATGGCCTCCGCAGTTGCCGGCCACAGGGCTGGGCTTGGCACTCAGGGCCAATGCCCATTCTCCTCGCCTGCCACTCACACATGGGATCCTGCAATTTGATCCTGGGCTTGGCCGAGGACGAGGACGAGGCCATTGTGCCAACTAATTTCCAATTTAACTAATGAAAAATGGACGTGGCATTCGGCCAAGCAAAATATTCCCAGCCGCTGGCAATGCCGCAATTGAAGCACATCGCAACCGAAATTGGTTAAATTCCAGACTGGCTGGGCTTGAAGATTAAATTTCCGAGAATGTTTCGGTTGAGCTGGATCATCTGGAGCACGCCTCTTGACAAAATTTTAAGAAGGCTGTTTTCTTTAGTATTATTTGGGGCAGGTTTTAGGAACAGGAGCAGAAACATTGGGATTTGGGAGTTTAAAATAAAACTCTTAAGCAAAGAATACTTATTTTAGGCTTGATAAAGAATTACAAAAATAAAATACGATATAAACTTTAACTTTACTTGCTTTGTTCGTCTATGGAATCTTTAATCCGACACGCTCTTTAATTCACTTCACACTTTAACTCAATCTCCGAGTTGATTTTCCGCCAAGCCTGAAACCATTAAATCTGTTATGCAAATTACATTTTTGATTTTTTTAACGCGCGCTATTAAATTCATATGGTTTCATTATAATTTGTTTTTTTTTTCCTCCATCTTGAGCGTGGCTTTTGGCAAGTTCTAAAAAGCCGGAGGAATGCATTTGACATCAGCTGCCAGAAAGCCATTTTAATGCTGCCCAAAAAAAAGGAGAACGTAATTTCCGGCGGGCGATAAAAATGATGCACAACTTCATCGGATCCTGGGGGCTCATCAGCATTAAAAAATGGCGATGCGATGCCGGAAGAGGCAACAAAGATGCCGGGAAAATGTCACAGTTAATCGAGCGGAAGGGGTTGGAAAGATGATATACCCCGGATCGATCATCCGCCCCGTTGGCCGCGGCTTGGCTGGCTGAAGATGAGCCCGCAAATACTACTTCACTTCGACTGCCTCGGCCGCCGTTCTGGAAGCACTGCTAAGTTTTAGTATTTTGTTTAATTGGCTATAACCATTTTTTACAATCGAACGCCACTAGGAAGCCCACCTCTACCCCCTCCGAAATGAGCAGTGTCTGCCGGCGGCGCCCCTTCGCAATTCACTCACTGCAGTAGTTAAAGAGCTCCGTAGGTCTTAGGGCCCTGGTACTTTTATGGAGTCCGCCTGGATTGTAAGCAAACTGTTGTGGCCCATTCGCGAAACGATACGAAACGAAAATATTATTGACGATCCAAACTAATTGAGACATAAACTTAATTTGATGGCTGATTTCATAAAAACGCGACAACGCCACCGAAATCAATGCAACTTGCTGTGGGAATCAAAGGAAAATTGCGTGAGCCGTCGGCAGAGAACTTCGATTTCCATAACAAAAGTGAGTAAGTGAAGCCCGCTCATTATGCAAATAGACAAATGGGTTATTCGTATTCACATGGATTTATTATCATGAACTGTTAGGCCATAAAGTATGTTCAAACATTGTTTTTTCATTCCCCCTTCTTTTATTTTTGTTGTTTTATAGCCCTTGTGGGTTGGAAAGTGAGTAATATTCTGATTTGTCATTTGTCAGGCCTCAGTTTACACATATTTTGGGCCAATTGGATAGCTTGATTAACTTGGTTTTTTCAGGAAAATATTTCTATTTGTAGGGTTCTGGCCTCGGCCTAGCAAAGTAAGCTTCCCTCTTTCCTACCACCCTAAAACGAGCATTAATATTTTAAATTATTTGCCTTTTCTTTGCTTTTATTGCTTCTGCACATATTAACATATTGACCAAGGCAAATATCGACCCACTAAAAGCGGATTTCCTAGTTTAGACTGATTTACATTTTGGTTTTAAAATTGAAATGCATGCACTCATAAAAATGTTTACCAAAAGAAGACACTTTTCAAAGTTCATTTTTAATTTTAAATACCTATTACAGCTGTAAAATTATTGTAAAAAAAATATTTTAAATCAATTTAATAGATTTTTACTGTATAAAAAAAGATTTTAAACTATTGATTTTTTGTATTACAAATCTATCTTCATTCTTATAGATTGGCATTAAATCCCAGAACCCTACAAATAAGACCTGCTGTGATAATCACGAAAACAGGCTTCTATCCAAAGCAAACCAGCCCCTGCATTCTTCATACTCCTTTCCAAGGTTCTGATGGGTCCGGATGAGTCGGCTGATGATAAGTCAAGATACACTCGCTCCTCACAAAGAGACTATAATTTATGTAAATGCGAGAAGGAGACCCAACACAACCAGCATGACGCGGTACGGTCCCAGGTTCGGACTCGAGGGATCGGCTTTAGTGGTTCGGGGCTCCAAGCTGGCAAAATGGTGGCGCAGGAACTGGAGGGGAGATCGGGAAGAGAGATCAGGAGACGAGCGTGGTCGCTGGCTGACTTGTCTGAGCCCGCGCCTCGCCTTCAATTACAAACACATAAATTCTCATTTCCATTTGACACATGACATCCCATAAAACTTGTTAAAAAGTACGGCAACAAAGGGCCAACCTCGGCGACCGAGATGGGATTGGATTCGATTTGATTGGATTGCGGAGGAACGAGAAACACTGCATCCAAAATGGTAAACTCTGCCTCACAATCTCAACGCTGGCCATAAAAAAAAACGGAGGGTTCCCGCTTTATTCTCTTACGGACGCCGAATGATATCAGATTTCTTTTCATTTCAGTGCCTTTCGTTTCGTTTTGGCTGAGAATGTGAATGTGGTTTTCGTTTCGGTGTCTCGAAAGAAAATGGCGGACGGCTCTTTTGATAGAGTCCGCGCTCAAAGCTGCGTACAAAGCGGGGCTCATTATATAAATCTCATTGATCCGCCATTAAAAGATACACTTTAAATGCGAGGCAGCGGGGGTGCAACACTTAATGGCTTTGAAAGCGAGGTCTGCAGCACATTACATTTCCACAAAAGTGTTTGAAGGCGATTCAAGTGGACAACCGACGGACCAGTGGAAAATCTTAAGCAAAAATAAAAAGCATTTTCAACTATTCGACAAACAAAGTATCTAAGACGACAGACAACAATCCTCAACCACCCTAAGAGGCAAATCCACTTTGTGACAGCCATTCGCATAAGCTCCTCTCCTCGACTCAAACATTTGATGCCATAAAAACGAAATTGACATTTTCGCAAAGTCCGTCTCGGTCCGTGGCAATAAATTTGCTTCTTTCTGGCATTTCCGTTTATTTCTACTTATCTCTTTGGCATTTCGCAGACAAAGGAGCTGCCGTCGACATTGTAAGGGGCTATTGTGCTGTCTGTCGGCCAGTGGCGTAGCTCCTAAGGATTTTAAAAACTTGAAAATAAACTTCAAACTGATTTTAAAAAGGTTATTTTTAAGTAAAACCTACTGGAGGTTATTGAATTCTGTATCTAAATAAATAGGAAATCAACAAAAAAATATTCAACACAATGAAAATAATTTATAAAAATATTGCAAGCCACAAATCTCTCTATTTAAAATTTTCTAAATGCTTTCTTCCTCAAAATTTATACAAAAATAAATATGAACCCCTTTAAAAACCCCCTGAAAATATTCTCTATAGCCGCCCCTGCTGAAGTTGACTTGGGGTTTTTACGAGTTCACGTAGCAAGGAATCCAGGGATCCTTCTCCAACGATTTGGATTTACGAGAACGCTTAGATTTCGCGGACGATGGAGCAGAAACCGTTACTGCCGCACGTGGAGACCTCTGGCAATTTCGACAAGCGTTTTTTCAATTGTAACCGGAATACCGCGGAGATTCAGACCGACAACTGATAACCAAAAACCGACTAGCGATCTGCGATACCCGGCCCAACACATGTTGCACACCGCTGAGCTCGTAATCCACACTGATTTGCATCCCTTCAGGAGACCAGCCAACACCCACGTTATCCCGCCGACCTTGAGGCCACCAGCGATACACTTTACATAAAGGACTCGCTTCGACTCAACTCTTTTCACCTCTTTCGCCAAATGGCATTAGAAACCGGATCGTAATGACCGTGCATTCGGCTCAAGGACACGACGTATCCTTCAATTGCGCAATGTTGTGCTCGATCACACAGACCGCATTTGGTCCAAGGTCGCCATTTGATGGTTATGCTAAGACATTAAAAACTGGCACAGTTTCTAATGAACTTAAAAGGTGCCGTGGGTAAACGGTCGCCCAAGTAATTTTTGTATTTTTATGAGAGCATTTTCCTAAGATGTTTCATTGCTATATTTACAGTGGCCAATTATGGTTTTGTAAGGGTGTTGATTTGGTATTTAACTTGGAAAGCAAAATTTTTTTTACATATTTTTAAGTTAATTTCAACACATTTAATTACTTGTATATATACAACCAATTTTATATTTTCGGTAACCTGTAACCTGTGATTTATACTCAATTACTAATAATTCACTATTTAAATATGTATTGATATAATTTACTAATTAAGTTTAATACAAAATACTATGCTAACGAGAAACTGAAAATTCTATGTAATTAAACAGTTTTCTTAGAAAAACTTTTCAAGATTAAAAATAAACACAAATTTATATAAAATTTAAACGTTTCTCTGGAAATACTTTTCTAAAAGGAAACTCAAATTATATATAATTAAAAGTGATTTTTTTAAGACTTCAAGATTACAAAATATATTTCCAAAAATTGTATATGTTTTCGTAGATGATGAAAATATTCTTAGAATTTGATGCTCGACTTTGTTATCAATTTTGTTTGACCAATTGACCTCAAAATCTGAAAAGTTCACAACTTTTGGCTTTTTCCATATTTTTCTATCAATACATTCTTTATATTATCATTATCTACGAATGTATTCCAATAAGAAATACTTTAATAAGAAAATGAAATTAATAATATATTAGTTACTTTAATTTATATTTATGATTATTTAATATTATTATGAATGGCTTGCTTTACGATTCTTTTATGACAGTTTCCAAGAGGTATTTCTGATATTGCCCTAGTCTGTTATGCTAATTTGTATTTTCATTGTTTTCGTAGAGAACTACATTTCGCCATTAAATATTTAAATTTAATTGTAATGGTTTATATGAAAAATTGTGTTTTAAAAACTTAATCATTTTACTGCAAGGTCAAAATGTAACAAAAATTAGGTTCCTCAAACATACAAACAATTTGCTTAAATAAAATCGAAATATAAATATTCCGCCACCGCGTTTAAGAGGCATACACACAAATATCGAAGTGGGAAAGGAAGAGGAAGCGAGAGCAACAACTCTTGGCGGCCATCATGGAATCTGACTCCGCCCCATTTGGTATACAGACTGTTTGTTGCTCTCTTATATTGTCAAGCAGACTTGTCTTATACGAATTTCTACTTCCTGCAACGAGGTTTGTGACTTTGCTAAGAGTTTTTCTGTAGCACACTTATATGGGCATGTAAGCAAGCGCCATAACGTTCCTGTGGCAAAAATTGAAATTGTAGTTGGCACTTGATTCGGCAGGTGTCGCCCTTGTTCAGTGAAATATTTTAAATTTATTTATTATTATTATTTTATTTTTTACTTTTTTTTAAGGCTCAATAGAATATTGTGTCCAAGTTTTACATCGATCATAGGAAAATTGATGAACTTATGCATATTTTTTATGCAAATTTTATTATATTTTTAAAATCAGAGTTTTGACTTCCAATTTTTATAAAAAATTGAGGAAAATTAAAAAAAAATAAAAACGCTACGTGAGTACATCGGGATACTTATCCTTTAACGTATAATTGTGAAACATTTTTTATGTTAGTTATTTCTAGGTTAAGAGTCTCAATATTTAATTTAAATTTTTAAGACATCCAAATTTTTATCAATTTTTGACATTTTTAACGATCAAATTTTGAAGAAAATAAAAAAAAAAAATGGTTTTCTGTCCCACATTCCTAGAATGACTCTCCTATTAATGCTGATTAAGAATATATATAATTTATGGGGTTGGAATGACTCCTTTAATGCTTTGCAAACTTCTAACATAATTATATTATAATACAGAAAGAAGATATACAAATAAAATAATGGGATTTCAATTTACTTATTATTTTTATTACTTAGATATATTTTATAAACTGTTCTTAATTAAACTTTTTCCCATGAATTTGGCTATTTTTTAGCTTATGTTTTTCTTGACGGATCTTTTTCTGCTCAGAAAGAAAACGAAATGACATCACTGACGCCATTATTTATTTCCGCATTAGGCCACGCCCACCCTCGCTGTCACGAACCGAAAACAACAACAGCACGAAATCGTATCTGTATCTGTATCTGTGTGTCCGCATGAACTGCAACAATGTTGGCGGCCATTCGCGACACAGATACACCGAGATAAGGTGGTGGTTGAAAGATAAGGAATACTGTTCCGAGGGGTGGGAAGTAAGGGGTGGGTATGCGTGGCTCCATTTTGCTGAATTGGATTAAGCGGCGGCGGTTCTTAAGTGCCGCCATTCCCGCTCCCCATTTGCCGTTATGCGTCGCGGGCTTTTACGGCCGTACGTGATCTTGTTGAGCAGCAGAGCCCGTGGGAAAATTCCCAGATGCCCTGCCATAAACGGCAACCGGCAAATGGCGACCGGAAATCTGTTTCATCCCTTCGCTGTTTCCTCTGTTATTGCGGGGATTTACTACAAATAGTATCACGCACTCCCGGATAGTCGAGTCGAATTAAAAAGGACATAAAGCGCGGCTATGATAACATTGTCGCTCTTAATGGACCTCGAGATGTGATTGAAATGCGTGGTGCAGAGGTACATAAGTCTGATGTATGCAGATTCTGTTCTATTTAAATGCAAATTCATTTCATAAAATACAAATAGGCATTTCCGTTGATACGGACATTTTGGCACTTTAAAATTAACGAAATATTAAATCATTTAATGGGACAGATCTTGCCTACTATTTATAAATAAGAGGTCCAAATTCCGCAGGTAGAAATTGCAATTGCAAAATATGCCAATTGCCTTAATTATTTATAAGCACATAAAGGTATAAATAATTAAGTATTCTTATCGAAATCCCAATAAAACAAGGAAAACAATACCCTGTTTATTTTTTTACTTTAAAATGTAACTGAGGGAAAACTTTAAGCAAACTGAATTCTGATTTACAATTTATATTCTTATTCTAATGGATGATGGAAGAAAAATTTGAAAATATAATAACATATTTGAGTAAATAAGACACCAAGTACATAATTAAAAAATATATATATAAATATATGAAATTCTATCAAAATCTTCATTTACCTTTAGCTCTAATCCCTTTTTAACACTGGTTTTTAGAAAAGAGAATCAGAGTCGAGTGGGAATGTCGTAAAATATCTTTCCCTACAACAAGGTTATAAAAACCACCTAATAAGAAAATATGTATTCTAAACACCATATTAAAATTTAAATTGTACGGTAATTTCATGATTTTTTGTTAACATAATCGGATTACTCGTTTTCCGCCGCACCACGAATTTTTCTGAAATAAAGTATGCGAAATAAAATACGAACAAAATTAAACATACTCGCAAGAGGTTCCTAAAATCAACAGAGAAAAGAGAACACACAACACCGATTTACAAGTTGAATAAATATAGAATGCGTTTTTTATTTGAGTCTAATTTAATTAATATGTCTTCGTCTTTGTCTTTTAAAGAAACATTTTCTTTCATATTGGTTAACAAATAATCTTATTGAATCAATTTCATTTCTTTTAGACCATTAAGGAGCATTTGTATTTTGAATTTTTAAACTATAATAATACTTTTATTATACGACAAAGTTAGCTATCGAAGCTTTTATGCGGCTTTTAGTTATTTTTGTGATTATTTTAAAAGCTAAATTTAGACCTAAACTATGCCGACGGATATCCTAAATACTACATTCTTCTATGCCATTTACAAGTTTTCGATTACATTTTCAAAATCATTAAATAAAATACATTTAACTATTTGGTCTTTTTTTTTTTAATTGCTCAATTTGCAAATTTTTAGCACAGCAAATTGGATTGTTTTTATTGTTCTGTCAAAAATTCTTCCATATGCTACAGCGAAAGTATGTCATTAAGAATCCTTTTGCATGCAATTAATGGCTAACTTTTGCGTAATTTACCTTCATAATAAACCATCGTGCAAGTCGACTTAGTTCAAGATAGAAAGTTCTACTCACCCAGACAACACTCAAATGGGAATCAAGCTTTATTTGATGACATTTGAATGACTTTGGTTTAAATCTCAGAACTGCAATCTTCGGAAAAGTCACTTGCCGTCGGCTTCCAATTAGAATGGTGATTTAGGATCGCGATTACTTTGATACTTGGCAATTAGGTGCAATAATTGGTAATGACGGGATATATATTTGCCACCGGTCTGGCCCGATTTAGCTGCGATTTGATGATGGCTATAATTTAAAGCACACAGTCATTGGGCTGGCGCGGAACGTTTATGAAAATTGCACATTAAATTTTTGTTTGTGGCCCAATAGTCTGTCAATTGCGGGTGTTATAGTTCCCGTTCTGGCTGTTGTTAACGTTAAATGTTAACGCTGTTGTTATTGCTGTTGTTGTTGGTTTATTATTTTAACACTTTCGTGAAAGAGCACGCCGACGGTTGGCCATGGGCTAAAGAGCCAGCTTGGGATGTGACTGCGAGGTGCGGAGCGTCATCGGCCGAGCGCTGAACACTGAACTGAATGGTGTGCGAGTTGTCCACTGTCTGTGAATCGCTGTTAGTTTCCAGGAATCGCAATCGCATGGCACACTCGCACACCCCACACACTCGTTCACTCACAACGACAACGACGCCGACGCCAAGAGTCACCCAGTCTCAAACCCAAACCAAAAGCGATGCCAATAGGGCTCTCTATGGACGTACCTCTATGGCATACGCATACTATGTACTGCACCTAGAGAAAATGAGTACATGTTTATCCTTAAATAAAATTTAATATTTAAAACAATAAGCAGTCTTACACTAAATCTAAAATTTGTGTGCAACTGTAATAGTTTCTCTTGAACTCAATCCAACGTTCGTAATCCTTATTCAAACCTTTTCCTTATAAGATTTTCCCAATCCAAATTGCTTCTTTGAGTGTACAGGAAAATCGGCAACAACGGCGACCGTGACGAACTCAGAGGGGTTGGGGGCCTGGGGAAAACTCCGCCTTCGGTTCTCGGTCTTGGTCTCGGTCTCGGGATCATAAATAGTAGATAAACAAATAAATAAAGCGGCGCGGGGGGAATGAGATATATGACGGGCATATATCTTCCATATCGAACCGCACCCGGACACACGCACCCCCAAAAAAGAATTCGATATTCTTCGATTTCGGGTCTTTTTGTGGGGGTTGCACTCCCGTTCCAGATACATAAATTCGCCAGCGACAGGAATCAACCACCGACCGTTGACGCCCTCGTATCCGCCACATGTATCCGTCGTCCGTATCAGTGTATTTGTATCTGTATCTGCGCAGTGCGCCATTCAAGACAGGGGGCAGTACCAGTCACTTGCTAAAGATACAGTCAAAGAAATCAGATACAAAAGTATTAGAAGATAGAATTCAAATTTTAGTGACTGTATTTACATATTACATTTTTTGGTTTGTTTATAAAAGTTCTGGATCTTTGTCATTTCTACAAAACATTTTAAATTATTTTTAATAGTTAATCATATTTTCCAGGTATTTCTCTGAGTGTCCAGTTACGGATACGCTCAAGAAGCCGCTTCGTGCCACGTCAAAAATCAATCGCCATCGGCGGATGCATTTTATCGTGCGCAGACTCCGTTTTATGAAGACCAACGATTTTAGGGTGGACGGCCACATATATCTATATATCTTATTCTTATTTACTTTCCCAGCACTTTTAGGTATAATAATGCGGAGCATTAATTCGCAAATGTTGTCCAGATAAAGATACGACCTGCCGAATTGAGTTTGACCCTCAATGAAAATGAAAGTCCTCAACATGAAAGGGAATAATAATTGCAAAGAGCTGAAGGACTTTGCCCTCAACGGCAAATTGCATTAAAGTTGTCAGCATTTGGTCCTTATATATAAAATAGAATACAGTTAAGTTTAATCAGGAATTTTTACGTTTTTATTAAACATTTATTTACAAATCCCTTTGATATGCTCTTTATTTACAAAACACCAAAGTGGTTTTTTATTGAAAACACAAAGTCAAGGATTGTTTACCTCCTAAAAAGTACAAACTTTGGTAAACTATAGTGTCAAATTGATACAAGTTTGTAAAATATTTTAAATGAATTAAAATTATTTCGATTAATAATATAAATTGGGAACAGTACTTTAATAGTTACAAAATCCACATCTCTTAGTTTATTGTTTTTAAAAATCCTGTTGTAAATATAAAACTGAAAGTAAGTTCCCTAATAAAATCATCTGCCTACCGATTTCCTAAATTCTCGGCCGTTATGAGCATAGAAATGCATGTGTGAATGGAAGGGCCAACAAAGGTAAGTTCTCTGGTAAATCCCGCACAGAAAACGGCCACTTTTCCAAGCCGTTATACGGGGGACTGGGAAAGGGGCCAGGGGATGTGAGATATGGGATGCGGGGAAAGCGCCACGGTCCAAAGAGCCGACGCGACGCCTGCCTGGCCAGGTGTTTACCTGCGAAATGGAATGTGTTGCAAGCTTTGTGCTGGCACTTCCTTGAGACCGACCCGAGTCCGAGTCGCTAAGTGGCTGCCCAAACAACGCGTGCTAGTGTCGTACGACTAATCCAAATTGTTAAAATCTCCTCCACACCCAGCAATTCTATGCGCAGGAGAACAACTACGCGAAAATCTGGTAAGATTACAGGTACTATTTTTCAGTTTTTGTTAAAGTGTGAAGGTGTTTCCCATCCTGATGTTTTGAGATACATTATCAAGCTAATAATTATTTTTTTAAGATATTTCATTATTATTTTATGTATATTTTCATGTGAATGGTATCCATCTCAATTTAACAAATATTAATTATTATTATTACTTTTTTAATACCCACAAAATGTATTCCATGAATTAGATTTATAATTTTTGGTTACTTTAAAGACCTGACTGGGTCTAATTCCTGTAGGAATCGTTTGGCAATTGGCCAAAACTCCAAGCTGAACCAATCAGTCACGCTCTTGTTTTACCTCGAGTCAAATATTTTGACGGTTCGTCAAAGAAGTGACAAGACAAACCGACACAGACACCGACACCGGAACCGATAACGCAGTGCCCCAGAATTTTAGGTTTCGGCTTTCGGTTGACTCTATTTCTTCTTAAGTGCCGACCGTGCTAAAGGGGAAATCACACATTTTGGCCCGATTTGCATTTGCTTGAGACTCTCCAGAGTCGAGGCTCCGTTGGCCAACTGGTGATTTACGATCCTAAATCCAAAGGTATCTACAGCAAAGAAAACTCGAACCAAAACATTGAAAAAATGTTTTTAGTTTCTGTCTGAAGTCGAAGTGCGAAGTTGATCCCGAAAGTAGCTACTGTTTGGTGCTCTTCAATGGTTTTATTTATTTAAATTGGAAATGTTAAAGTTATTAATAAAACGAGCAAGAAAACAACGTTTAGTTTAGTTTAAAAGTTATTAACGCAATAAATTTAAAAAAAAAACCAAAGACACAAACAAAAGCTGCCACCAAGTGAATAAATAATGAATCAATCACCCATAAAGTAAATGTTAAGGATAATTTTATTTATCATTTACACCTAAATGATTTACAACAATAATTAATCGAATTAATATTAGCCGTGTAAACATTAACAAAAATGTAAGCTCATGTCTTTCAAGTTTAGCCAAAACGTTTAAAACTTTAAATATTTGTTAATTATAAATAACTTTAAATATTGAATACTTTCTATCTGAAATCGAGGTACAAAATGTTTTGGAAAGTAACTACTATTACTTAAGCGACATTTCGTGTTACTTAAAGAAAAATAAGGACAAATAGGAAATGAATTTGTACTTCCTAATGGCTAATTTGTTGTGTGTTTTCAAGAATACTAGCAGATAAAATCTTTTTTAATAAAAATCATTAATATTTGAAAATTTTCTTGAATCGCAGTTTATAATGCTTTGAAAAAACAAGTTTAAAAAATATTTGAAAAAACACATCTTGAAAAACCATTGAATCTTCCTAAGAGCCCATGAAATACCAATAACCTGTACTCTTCGGATTAATCGTAACCAAAAAAAGTAAGTTTTATGCAAAGACTGGTTGTAGTTGCTATTTGAAATCGAATGGCGAAATTGTTACCGAAAGTAGCTACTGTTTTTCATCCTCTATAAGGCGACGGCTCCCCCGCATCAAAATGGAATTAAAGATGGCCATTGCCGGGAAATAACCGTTGGCTTGGCACCGGACGTCTTGATACTTATGGCGAGAAAATGGAAAATTCGATGTTGCCATTAACATTTATTGCTACTTTGGGAAAACTCGATTCCACCACACCACCACGGCAGAACGGAAGAACGGCACACCGAAGCACATTGCATTGCCATTGCACAGCCGCCATTTTATGAGGCGCGCCTGGGCACTTATGGCATCATCAGGATGCGAAGGAGGGGATGGATATGGACCCTGGGAGGATGAAGGATGTAGGGTGGAGGTTGCAGGAGAGCTGGAAAGCTGGAGAGCTGGCAGCCCTCGTAAAACGGATTTTTCGCTTAGTCAGGATGCGTGCAGCAGTTTTATGGGCCGTCCTGGCACTCGGAAAATGTATACAGTTCAGGGAAGGCAATTTGTCCTTTTTTCGGATAGATTTGGCCTGGCTTGGAATGATTTCTCATTGAACTAGTTGGATTTTGTGGGATATCTATATTTCATTATTCATTTTTGATATTTCTTGGTGCTATGAGAATGTCCTAAGCATTGTAAGCATTTATCTTTCAATAAATGTTATTATTTTGAATTAACTTCACTTGGTTTAGTGGAACTTTATTTACTTTATTCATCTACAAAAAGAAACAATATTTGAAGATAATACAGAACGAGACATATCCTTAACGATATTAAAAAAAGATTAAATGCTTGTAAGGCTTTAAGAATCTGTTATAATAATATTTAGGTTTAAAAACAATCCAGAAATGTGGTCTCCTTATCCTTGCTCCTAGGAATAGGTCGCCGCCGGCAGCACTGTTACAGTTTTCCATTTACAACCTTCGCGCTCCACTGCGCCTGCAGCCTCCGCTGGCCGCCATAAAATATCGAAATGTTCGCAGCCATAAAAGTTTATGAGTGCGCCGGCACCCAAATTGGGATTGGGCAGGCTCTCCGATCCAGGGACCAGGGGTGAAAGTTGTCACAACTAGCCAGTTGTCGTTGCCAGCTGCTGACAAGCTCCCCGGAAATGGATAAGCTTGTGGTCTTTGGAGCCATTACCTTGTTTTGGCTGCTCTTCGCCGTCGTCGGGTACCTAATCTCCTGCCGGTACGAGGAGCGCGGCGTGATCCGTTGCTGTACCATCCTGACCGCCGTCTGCTGCTACATGGCCTGGCTGGTCACATTTCTGATGCAGATGAACCCGATGATTGGTCCGCGGGCCAGCCAGAAGATCATCTTCGGCATGATGAGCTACTGGCCCAACTCTTACATCCATGATGACCCAGACCCGTGATGTCTTAGCGAAGTTGGATTATATAAGTTTACATTTTAAGCCCCGATTGGAACCATAATTCACATGGAAAACCTATATTAAAATTTGTATTTCGCTGTAGATAAATTTTAAAAACAAATTTATATATTTTATTAAATATATAAAAAACAATAAAAACATTCTTATTAGAGCCTTGGCACCAGGCAGCGCTCCAGTTTATCTACGAACGCACACACCTGACAGAAATCTGGAACCTTCTGCCGGCACACCTGTACAATGTCCACTTCGCTGTCTACTCCCAGGGATTTGGCGACATTAGCGCCGTAGGTGAGCGTACTCCTTGGCGACTCCTTGTTCAGGAAACGTTCTTCAATCAAATCCTTGTGATATGAGGCAATGAGAGCTACCAGGGCACGGCCACTCCGCCAGGACTCGCTGAACTCGTACATGGGAAGGCCATATTTCCTCGTTCTTTCCTGACACCAGCGGAGCAGTCGCAGGCGAGTGTTACCAAAGGTTTTTCCCACCGCAAAGAAGTTGTTTGCTGATAATTTTTTCTTAATGCTAGTATTCCGGTTCCTCTGTGGTCTGGTCAATGGAAGTTGGACATTATTTGGAGAAGATGTTTCCGCGGAAATCTGACTCTGCAGAGTCACCTTGCTTGAATTCAACTTCTGGGTCAGTGGGTTGTCTATCTGCCGACTTTTTATATTCTTTATATACGAATTTGTTTTCTTAATTGAGAAATCGAAAGATGAGCTCCCCTTTAACATGGGATTGTCTGTCTGAGCCCATGCCTGCTGGTCTTGCGAACTTTTGGATGTCAAACGGGCTTTTATTTTATCATTTTCCGGGTGCAGCACGTCCTTCAATAAGAATCCGGGAGAAGTGAAGCTAGTACGAATCAAGGGCTTGTCTTCCTGGACAGACAAAAACGGCAGGTCTTTGCGACATGTCCTCAATAAACCAATATGGTTTTGAATGGAACCTGAACACGCCATATTGGATTCCAGTTCCTTCAAGACGGGCACGTCTCTTAGGCTCTCGATGCACGAAGATGAAAAGCTCGTCTCAATTATACGATCGTCTGTTTGGTTCAACAAAATCTGGAAGTCTTGCGAACTTTCGGTAGTCAAACTCGTTTGCGTCTGATCATCAAATTTAAAATCTGAAGAGGTGGAGCTGGTTTGAAGAACGGGCTGTTCTTTCTGAACCCACAAAACTTGGAGGTCTTGACGATTCTCCATCTTTAAACTTGGCTGCCATTTAATGTTCTGATTGGAGCCTACCATTGATACATTGGATTTTAGTTCCGACTGGTCCTTTAATTTAAAATCTGAAGAATTACGCTTTATCTGAATCCTAGGCTGTTCTTTCTGGTCACACAAAACCTGGAGGTCTTGGCTCTCCGTCCTCAGGCTTCTTTGGCTTTTTACTTTCTGTTGAGAGTCTACTATTTCCGCATTGGATTCCAGTTCCGTTTGGTCCTTTAATATAAAATCTGAAGCATTGCACTTTGTCTTAATCCTAGACTGTTCTTTCTGGATCGATAAATCCTGTAGGTCTTGACTCTGAGACCTCAGGCGAGTTTGGCCTTTTATGTTCTGTTGAGAGTCTACTCTTTTTTCATTGGATTTCAGTTCCGACTGGTCCTTGAATATACAATTTGAAGAATTGAACTTGGTTTTTTCTCTCTGGACCCACAAAACCTGAAGGTCTTGGCCTTCCGTCCTCATGCTTGTTTGGCTTTTTACTTTCTGTTGAGAGTCTACTCTTTCTACATTGGATTTCAGTTCCGACTGGTCTTTCAATAAAGAATCTGAAGAATTGTACTTTGTCTTTTCTTTCTGGGCCCACAATACCTGGAGATCTTTGGTCTCTGTCCTTAGGCTTGTTTTGTCTTTTATGTTCTCTCGAGAGTCTACTATTTCCACATTGGATTCTAGTTCCGAATGGTCCTTGAATATAAGATCTGAAGAATTACTCTTTGTCGGTTCTTTCTGGACAAAGAAATCCTTGAGGTCTTGACTCTCCGTCTTCAGGCTTGTTTGGCCTTTTATGTTTTGATAGGAGTCTACTATTTCTATATTGGATTCCTTTTCCGACTGGTCCTTTAAAATAAAATCAGAGAGGGTGGCACTTGTTTGAGCTAGCAGGTATGGCTGACGCTCGGTCGATTTCGCTTTGCTTATATCTTCCCCCGACTGCGGCAGGTGCTCCAGCCGTATCTCCTCCGGCCTGCAATCGGGAATCTGGGACGGACTAAGATGGCTATTCTTGAGATTGGGCGAATGAATGTCCTTGGCATCGCCTCTATCCCTTCTTGAGACATCGAGCTCCGGCTGTGATCCTTTTTGGGAAACTTTGAGCTCCTCCTTCTGCTCCTTGATTTTCTGGGGTTCGACCGCGGATTCCAAGTGCTCGGAGCTTAGTTTATTCTCCAAATCACCATCTATTTTGCAACCCCTTTTAGAGGCCTGTATAGCCGAGGCAGTCAGTTTCTTGAAACGCGTTAGGTTTTGGTGTATCACTTCTTTCAGTTCCTTTCGTATCTCGTTTTGGGAATCCGGATCCCCTGAATTCTGTTTGTTTTGGGATTCTTTGATGATGTCGTCGAACTGGCCTATAACGACATCCATGACCTGAAGGAAGCAGCGCTGCGCCTCTGCAGGTACCTTGCCTCCCTCAGCATGGCACGGCACACTTCTATAAAGAAACCCCATCAAGGTGCGACCTGTGGATAGCAGAGTTCTCTTAATAAGTATCTGTGGCCATTTCCTGGGTAGACTTACATTCCGCCAGGACTTTCGAAGTGCGACTTGTGAACAGTTCGCTGTAATGCCCAGTTTCAACGATGGAATTTCGGAGATCTTTCATCAACTTTACGGTTTTGCCCATACAGGCTCTCATGTGCAGCTCCTCTGGTTCGCTGTCATTCTCCAGACTGGCCACTGTACTCTTAATTTCCGCCAAAAGAGCCTCCATCATGGTGATTATAGCTAAACATATATTTCTTACTTTAATTTAAAACAAGAATTTTTGGAAGAGCTGCTCTTTGCAGTTATATTTCGGACAATATTTACAATTTTGACAAAAAACCCATAACCAAAAAAACCTAAATTATCCAAAAAAATTATCGCTGAAAAACAATAAAGTAAGAAACATACATTTAATATTTTATTTATATTTATTTAAACCATTATTCTATATAGAGCTCCTCTGCGTAGGCCAGTAATTCTAGGTTGCCACAGTGCCGAAAACACTTGACCTGAAGCGCCATCTATATATGTTTTTATAGCAAGCAGCTTGTGTTTGTGAGCAAACTAACGGTATTTTAAATTCATTGAATCAAAAAGAAAATTCTTCTATTTAATGTTTATATGTTTAATTTAAAATGGCAGATTAAACTAATATTTAAATTTAAATTTTCATTTCATTTTAAATTTTTGTATTTATTATTTATTTTTTTCTAAATAATATCAAATTAACAGAACGAGAATAACAGGATACATGAAATACTGATTAATATCTGAAATTAAAGAAAATAATAATACAATAGGAATAATTTAATGGTTAACACACTCGCTCACCTGTAGTAATTGGCTTTGAAAGGCCCGGCCTTGTTTAAGCCCATGAACTTGGCCTGCTCGTCCGTAAGCTCCGTAAGATGAGCATCGAAGGTGGCCAAGTGTAAGCTGGCGACGTACTCATCTGAAATCAAGAGGAAGTGGGAGAAAATGCTATTTAAGGATACTCCAAACCACAAAGAAAAATCTATCAATTAGGCGCAAAATCATTGCCTACTTTTCGGGGCGAACATATTGCTATTTATGTTTATAACTCACCCATTTTCTTTGGCAACAGATATACATCCGATTTATACCTTCCCGGTGCCGAGAACAGCTCGATCAGAGCCAGCGCCTGGGTTGAGGAAGCCACGGAGACCACGAACGAGGAAATCGTTGAACAGGAGAGATTCACCAGCCTACCCTCGGCCAGCAGGATGATCATCCTGCCATCTGGCCAGATGATGTGGTCCACCTGGGAACGAACTCTTTCCCACGTCAACTCAGGCGTATGCAGGCCATTCTGAAATTGAGAGAGAACTATAAGAAGGAAAGTCCCGGAAGGTTAATCCAACTGTTCCTACCACATCGATCTCTGAGCAGGAATGCCCCATATTGCAGAGGATGCAGCCGTTCTTCATGCGATTCATATGGTCCCTGGTAATCACATTTTTGTTCCCCGTTGCCGTAACCACCACATCTACGCTCCGTATAACCTCGCTGAGCCGTACCACCCTGAAGCCATCCATGGCCGCCTGCAGGGCACAAATGGGATCCACCTCCGTGATGTAGACTATGCATCCCTGACCTTTGAGGGACTGGGCACAGCCCTTACCCACATCTCCGTAGCCACAGATCACCACCTGCTTGCCGCCAAACATGATGTCAGTAGTTCGCTTGAGGCTGTCCAAAATGGAGTCCCGGCACGTGTAGAAGGTATCAAACTTGTTTTTGGTCACCGAGTCGTTGACATTGATGGCGGGAACTGTGAGCTTTCCGCCCTTCGAGAGCATGTACAGACGGTGGACACCGGTCACGCTCTCCTCGACAATGCCTCGAATGGCCTTGAAGCAGTCGGGATACTTTTTCAGCATCAAATGGGTGGCATCGCCGCCATCGTCTAGAATCAGATTTGGCTGCCAGCCATCAGAGTGTATGCACCTGTCCAGGCACCACCAGAACTCCTCCTCCGTCTCGCCGCGCCAGGCAAAGATCGGGATGCCCGCCTCGGCCAGGGCGGCAGCCACGGCATTCTGCGTGGAATAGATGTTACAGGCTGCCCATCGCACGGTGGCACCTAACTGTATCAAGGTTTCTATGAGCACCGCCGACTGAGCATTCACGTGGGTGCAACCCACTATATGGGCGCCCTTCAGAGGCTTCTCATCCTTGGCCCGCTTTCGGAGCATCATAATGCCCGGCATCTCGGACTCTGCAATCTCGATTTCGCGCCTTCCAAAGGCGCTCTTGGAGATGCTCTTTACGCAAAAGTCGGTCCCGCCGGCGGAGTTGCGTTGCTGGTTGTCCTTCGGCGATATCTCGTCCTCATCGGAGCTTCCGGTGAAGCAGGCTGTTGATAGAGAAATCAAATTGATTTTTAATTTAACAACCTGGTAAAACTTTTCTAGTAAAAGGTAGATCCTAAGAGAAAGTTTAATCTAGATCTAAAATCATACTACTTACTGGAACTGAAGGAGCAGGTGGAGACATCAGAAAACCGGCGAGCCTCTATGCTGGGCTTCTTTACGGCAGTCTGTAAGAGGAAAAAACAATTTATTTAAGTAAGATAAAATATATTTGTAGGCACGAAAGTGATCTGCTTTATCTTATTTAAGCAAACATTTGTTAACTGAATTTTAAACAGAAAATGAGCTCACTTACAGATTTAACACAATGATTGAATTTAAAAAGGCAAAATACTATTATTTATGCGTGTAAAAATTTGCTATTAGTGCAGGTTTTAGCAAATTTTAGCAAATACATGTAGGGGATGGTATCTAATTTTTTTATTCGATCTTTAATCTTTACCATCTAATCAGAGCTAATAATAGCAATTCACATTCCCATAATTCTGTTTCACTTTCCAATTAACATAGTAACTCCATTGGATTAATGGATTTCGCACTGCATATAAAGCAATATATAGTATAGTAGGAACTGATCAGATGAGAAATTCATCATTTATGGGTGCGAGATCTGTGCGATTTCCAGCGAAATCTAGATTTCAATGCAAAGATAAGCCAAGTGGAAAAAGTTGTCTACTAATTGGCGTCGTTTAGCATATCGGCGATAATTCGTCGCACCAATTGATTCAGGGAGATATACTTTTATACGTTATGAAAATGCGAATCTAGGGATCCAATCCAGAGTGTATGTAAACACAGGCAGAGAATTAATGAAATCTACAATTGTATACTTTGTGCATTTGCGTCTATCGTTGCTTACATTTCCAAGACCAGGCCACATGGAATAAACATGCCCTTGTATCCACAACATTAATATATGTATATCTCAGCGATCTTAATGAGCACATACTATATGTATACGCCATGGAACTGGAGCAATCTTTCTGTTACAATTTGAAACTATGCTAAGCTAATATATGTAAGATTTATGGGGGCAATGTGGCAGAAGATATTGGTGTATCTTAATGCATTTAATAATAAATGAAATCTTTATAACCTTTTAGAATCACCTAATTAAATCAGTTTTACTGGATTTGTCATGCATTCACTTTCACGGAGGGTATTCAAAGCTTCGAGGTGATTGTCTCGCCTTTATTTGTTGTTCACAAAGCGTCTCTGGATTTTTTTTTGTTTGTTTGTCAAGTTTGTCACGTGCTGTTTTCGGATTAATCGCCAAGTTCAGCGATCGAAACGCGTTTTTGCCCAGCGCACCTCATGAATATTCAGTACAATATTCCGATTGTTAGTTACTTAAGTGGGTTATTAATTACCTTATCGGCCAAACTCAAGTCGGCAAACGTAGTCTCTGGCATCTTGGACATCTTGAAGGCACTAATAATAAACAAAGCAATCAAATTAAAAACCAACAATTGAAATGAAAACAAACAAAAGTGTTGTCAGTGCCAGAAATTATTCAAAGGCGAGAGAACGACCTTCGGGGACTTACATTTAGATCGATCCAAAACAGGTTCTCGACTATGTTGGGTTTTATTTCGGTGTTTTGTTTTTATGTCAAGTCAATTTCCTACGTTCTGTGCACCCCGGAGACCAGCTCTAATCGGCTAGTGCAATATCGGTTCAGAAGTAGCTCCTATAGTTCCGCGGAGCAGGAGCTGGCACAACGTCAGTTCTGGCGGAGATCAGGCGGCTGACTAGCGGCCAGCGTCGCGAATTCAAACGAGATCGCCTCTCGATCTCGTTAAGATCTCCTCTCCGGCTGCTTTGTTAGTTTTTATTTCTATATCTGTGGCGATCAGAGATCGGAGACCGGTGATCGGTGATTGGTATTGGAAGCGGAATCGAAGATCTCCGGAGCAGACGACCGCTCGCGACTGGGGCAAACAACAAACTGACTCACGGGCCAGGGTTTATGAGGCAGCAGGCCGATCGTATAGGAATAAAGAAATACGGGCAAGTAAAAAACGAAAACAGAGACCCAGAGAACCGAAAACTAAACTGGAACCGAAAACACAACAAGACCACGGAGCGAGTTCAAATAAAAGATCGCCACATTTACTAGAATCTTATCAAGCCGCGAGCTCTTATCGCCTGGGTTCACTCTCTCTCATCCCCCCCAGAACACCACACTTATCATGATCCAACTTCACTCTGCTCCTACGACTATATAGCGTATAATGTCAGATTACGGAAATCAATTCGGACTCTGACGTAGACGTGGGCATCCATCGCGGATGAGTGGAATTCATAAATGCAGAAATTTTAAAGTGGGCCTGCCACTGAAAATAATCTTAAGGTTTAATAATTAAGGAAATTGTGTCACTATTCCTATTTTGTTTGATATATCTTATCTATGTAATTTTACTAACGCTTTATCGCTATGCCATATAAGTTATAGGACTATTGTCAGTCATTTCTTGTCTGAATTGCAATGCGATTTCACTAAAAAATAGTTCTAAAAAAAGATCAGTTGACATTCTGTTATTAAATGTGTATATATATATTTTTTATAGCCTTTTTATATTCTTTTGTTTTAGGAATTTATAACTTTAATTAGGTTTTTAAACCAAGAATTATATGGAACTAATTAAAACTTAGAAGCCATTATCGTTATCAGTTTTTATATATTAAAGGTTGAAAAATAATATGAACTCAAAATGTTTAAAAAACAGCTAGATTTTAATATAAAAACTAATATATTATATTAGGTTTAAAGCTTAAACATTCATTTGCATTAATTAAATTCCATAAAAAACCTAAGTTGAAGCTTTTATTTACATATTAAATTCCTACTAAACTTAATTAGAATCACACCATATCCCAAGCTGATTCTAATTAGTTTTCCTTATAGTTAGTCCTTTTAGTCATTCCAGCTCAGGGGTTGGTCGTTAACTTTATTCTTACTCATTCTAACGTGCCATTCGGCCATTTTTCGCCAACGTTACCCAATGATTTGATTGCAGACTATTTTATGGGATTTTCGTACGCTTTTAGCGTGGCCATAAAAACGGAAGAATTTTAATCAAGGCACGGCCAGCGAAACAGAAATTACTACATCATCCCTCATCCTGTGCAGGGGTTGCTGGGGCTGGGTGTCGTTGCGGGGGATGATTGTTACCTTGAGTTGGCCCAGAGCCAAGGGTTAAAGGATTCATTGTGTGCATCCGAGGGTCTAATTGGTCACTTTCAGTTCCAAGTAATATCTCGTCAAGAAGTGCGTGGTAAACATTTATGAGGCCGGCTTCTGTTCAAATTCTCGTGATCGTGACCTTATTGCCTTCGGTTCAATATCAAAAAACTGGGTTTTTTTTACAGGCAAGTATTTCGTTTATTCCATAAACTACCTTTGTGATCCTTCGATGGAGCATTTACCAAGCGAATATACTTATGAGAATTTACACATCCTAAAATACAATCCAATATGTCAAAGTCACATTCGCCAGGCTATTGCACCGCGAGTTTTTTAAACTCTATTGCTTTTTTTTTTTTAACCACACAGTCTATTTACATACATACGTACTATTTACAATTAGTTAAATCTACGCTTGTTTATGTACAAGAGTCTACTTAATACCGTCAAGGCTGTACCTATATACAAGAAGCTAGTGCCTTTGCCATTGATCCCTCAGAGCGATCCCACCCTCTCCATGAGATACCAGGGCAGGAAGACGGAGGCGGCCACCACGGCCACACAGGTGGCACACAAGGCTACTGTCGCCGAGAGGCTGGTGATGGAGAAGTGGTCCTCCTTTTCGTCCAGCTCCTCGTGCGGATGCTTCTCGAACTCTAGAACCTCGACGTCAAAACGGAAACGGACCTTTGACTCCGGCGAATCCTTGCGCCACACCAAATGGCCAGAGGACTCGCGACGCTCCAAGCTCCATTTGGGATCGTGAACTGCAAGATAGATCAATAAAAAATAATTAGATAAGCTATTTCAAAAATGTATTACAACAAAAAGATATATGTAATTATTATTATTCAACTTAAAACTTTCAATCTGCACTTAAATAATATTACAAATTATTAAATAAAAGGAAAAGGTCATACAAGAATTTTGTAAATAACATTATTAAACAGTTTCAAATTTTAAATATAAATAAAAACATTTAGAAGGCTTTTTAAACCTTACAACAACGTTAATAAATCGTCAAACTTTCTACAAATTATTTTACTTGATACAGAAAATAAATGTTCCTAAAAGTGTGCTTTAAAATAAAATTATTGAACAATAGGTCACGATCGTTTGGTGGCATTTAAAGCGAAAGCTGTAGAACAAGTAATTTTAAGAATTGTTGTTTCGAATCAATTGTTAGGCTGGCAAAGCATTAAATGCAGCTTTTCGGTATCGTAATAATTTAAATATTTACCTGATCCAGTCATTGTGCCTTTTTCGGAGAACGCTTGGAACTGAGAACCCTGGAATTGCACAAAAAATATCATTGAATAAATTAATTGAAAAGCATTGCGTAGAATTAATTACATATTTGTTATTTGATCGAGAAATGTGCTGACTAAGCAGACGCTCTAGGGGAAAAGTAAGCATCTAATTAGCATTCCCGGCACACGAGCTATGAGAGCTCACACTTCCCGACTAGGAGATCGGAATTGAAATGGAACACGGCGGTTAAGTGTCTGACCCTGTCCTTCCACCGTTTAAATGTCGCCCGCCGAATAAATTGGACGCTGCCCGGAGCGCAGCTATATTTTCCCATATATATTTAATATATACTCTGTACTTTACAGTTGTGATATTCTATTAACCCGGCGTGCGCCGACATAGACTTTGAGTCGACTGAAATTCCAGTTCGCATGGACTCGGACCAGGTGGGGAAGACGCCACCTGACTTTTTACTTTTCCCTTGCTCGCACGTTGCTGGCATTGATTTTATTTAATTTTTTTTTTTTTTACTGTTTTTGTCATGCGAAAATGTGGTGCGACGACACCCGCGATGGCATAAACCAAAAATCAATCACGCCTGACACTTTGCACTGCTGCCGGAAAAGTTTATCACCTGAGGCCTTTTTTACGACAATATTTACTATAACCTGTAAGGGCAAATATTGCAATATTGATAAGTAGCAAGTGGCCAGGAAATCGTTTTCCCCTATTAGGTAATTACCAAAGAATGGCTTATCTAATTTCTGAGTTTCATTGGGTTGGGTGGTTTTTTGCAAATAACAAAGTAGCAACGAAATTTATGGGTCTTTTAAAATTGATACCGAGCTTAAAATTTATATTTGGAAAGGTTCTCATACTCGTTTTTTAAATATATTTATAACTTATAAATCTTAAAAAATGTATAAACTATATTCTTTTTTATAAAGAAATTATTTTGAAACTAAGAAAGGAGTCAAAAGCTGTATTATCATTTACGTTTTTTCGGTAATTAAAATTATATCTAGTCAAGTTTATCAAACAATTTCCGTACTTTTGTAAATTACAATTACCCAAGTGCCTTGAACCGTGACTATATAATATATTTAATATTTTAAATGAGGAGGTTGTGACCTTGCTTATTCGTATATCCCAGCGATAGGCTCGACTCCAATGTCAAAGAGACCAAGACGATAAGTTGTGGACTTGCCACTATCCTTATCTTTTAGTTTTTGTGATTTGCTTAATATATTATATACTTATAGATATATATATTTTTGTAGGAAATCGTTTTAGGACAAAAACAGATGCGCTAATGAAAACCCAGAAATAAAACTCCATAGTTTGCATGACGCAAAAGCAAACCGAAAACGAAAATAAACGAAATGAAAGAAGCAACAAACAAAAAGATATATATTTTCGTACTGACTGCTGGGTACCAGGTACTTGGCACATTATTTATAGATACTATTTCTCTCAAGCTTGAAATAATACAATAAATCAAAATCAAACAATTAGTAGAACCTACTGCTGTTTTCCAAGGAAATAAACCGAGAAATACGTATACGCCCAGTGGGCTGCGAGGTATAGAAAAATCGAAACACATGCTGCCACTGCTGGCTATTGGTTTTGAATGCGGTTTTTGCATATTTTACTCGGTGCTCGTATTCCGAAAGCGACAGCGAAAGGTCGCATCGCCAAATTAGCATTCACGCATTGTGGCCTGCCCTTGAAATCTGGCATTACGAAAGCGTACAAAAGCAATTCCATTCTCGCACGGTTACATTAGCTCCACACACGATCCATTTCATTAGCTTAGAACTTCCGATTTCTAGTGAAAATATCTAATATTTACCGACTCACTCTGCTGGAGAAATACTAGTAGACCAGCACCAATGTCTGGTTTTGCCAGTGCCTCGATTTTAGCACATTTCGCCAGCTAATGATAAACGTTGATCGACACAAAAAGTGATTTCTTGGTGGACTTTGCACGATTCTCGATGGGGGACGAGTACTACGCCAGTATTCTGCATTAATACGACGCTTACAATCGAATGCCCTGGGGTTCGAACGCGTTTTGCATCGCATAAAGACTCATGCCATCTGATGTATTGGTGCTTTTAATTGGTTTTCCTATTTTTGTTGCCGCCGGTCTCTGATAAGATTCACAAAGAAAGAAACGCCAACGTCAGCTGAGCACTTTTAATCAATGAACTCACTCGTTTCGCAGATGCCCATTTCCACTTGAGCCTCAGATACAGTGGAAACTGAAAGGGTGTTTACCTTTGATGGATTTATTAACTAATTTCTGTTTTGTAACAAATAAGTCAAAGAAACATATTTATTACTAATGGATAACCATTACCCGGAGAGTAATTAAATTTGAGATCTTATTGGCTTTGAGAATACTGCAATTACTTAGGGTCTCTTTGCACCAAGCAAAAGTGGTCATGACACTTGAGCTTTTTAGCCAAAAAACCTGCTTTTGGCCAATGCCATTATAATATACACATACATTGCACAAATTCCATGCTCCACTGTCCAACAGTAAAGCCACTGAACTAAGACAGTGGAATAGTTTCCACAAATGCGAATTGTAATCTGACACAAATCAGCATTAAAATTCACTGGAGGTAAACACGCGCCAGAAGGCGAGATAAGAGCGAAAGACCTCTTTCGTTGAATTGATGATGTATAGTATGTCTGTACATACATATGTACATCGTATGTTGTCAGTTAATCAATAAAAACATATGTGGGGCTATCAATGTATGGTGTGGGGGGGTTCTATCACTGTGCAAAAATTAAGCTTTAAAAAGGTTCAAAAAATATAATGAAATTTTAATTCTTTTTTATTAGTTAAGGGTAAAGATTTACTAAAACATCTCACGAATTATTTAACTGAATAAATGTAGTAAATGTTTATATGAAATATTTAAAGTTAAATAAAACGTTAGGTAGAGGAAATTGTTTTTATAGCAATCCCGATTATCTTATGACATTTAAAGCAAATATTTATAGAAAATCACATATTATAATTTAAAAATATCGATTTTTTTATTTAATTAATATTACATTTAATTTCTTTGACCCATTTTATGTGAAATAATCACTATATTTTCGAGACACTTTGCCCCTCTGTGTATGAATCGATTTTATGAGCGTTGGGTGAACTGGGAAGGTGGTGCCACTGGCAACCCGAGTAATCAATAACAAACTCAATTTTGTTTTTGTTATGCTCGCTTGTTCAATTGCACATTTATGTAAAGCTCTCGTCATAGTTGTGTGTTTTTGTTATTACCGCTGCTGATTTGAAGTGACTCGACTTGCGACGACTCCTCGAGGCCAAAAGCACCGATTGAGAATTAGTCAACAGCTGTGCACTGCCGCAAAAAACACACACTCGCACACACGCACACTCTCTATAAAATCGGATTCGGATTCCGACTCGTCTACGGATCGATCTTGCGAGCTTCGCGTGTTGGCCGCGCCGAACTATTGGGGTCTAGAGCAGGGAGCAGACTGAGCGCCACCACGCTCCAGCCCGTCGCATTCGCTCGGCGAGCGGTAGTACCAGTGGGGAGCTATAGCTATGGTACCGCCGAGAGCGAAAGTCCGCCGCGCCCCCATATTTCGTTGCGCTCTGGCCACTATATTGGTGTATATCGTATGATAGTATGGCATAGTAGAGAGATGGCCTAGCATTGGGTTCGAGTGCTTTACGAGTGCCCATAGACGAATTAAGTTAATGAATGAGTGAGAGTGAGTTGTCAGCGCAAAGCTTACACATCAGCCTGGACATATCAGATCTCTAATCAGCTGGGACCACAGGGGGGCCTCCAAAGATCCACCTTCTTACTAAGCTATAAGCAATGGTCATCAATGAGATCTAATGAATTATTTTATCTTAGGATAAATATGTAATATAATATATATGAATATTAAATTAAATATAAAATAAATTAAATATCTAAAAATATATAAAAACGGCCATGAACGTATCTTTTTTAACTTTTATCAAGGGATGTCATATTATTATAGTGCCGTAATAGTTTATATATGTTCCCTTTTCATCTCAATTTGTTTTGCTAAAGATCTAACCCTAAGTGATATTAATAAGGATCATCCGATAAAGGTAAGTTTTTGATATACATACATGTGTACATAGTAGATGTTAATTAAGATATAATTTCTCATTTGGGTTGGTTTTTATAGCAGACATTGCTTAAATCATACTAGCTCAAAAGCCAAAACAAGATTAATAAAAAGAGCACTGATGTAATGTAAATGGTGCAAAACTTTAAAACTAGAGAAATATCACATACCCAACATATTTTCACGTTTTCTTTATTTTTTCCGGCTGCAAACGGCATGACAATCTATCTGTCAACACTTCCAGCCCATATAAACAAAAGCACACAAATCAATTCCATGCTTTAAAAGCGTAAACAACATTTAGATGTAAATATGTAATCTTATATGAGGAGAATTACTGTAAATAGTGGTAAATAAACCTATTTTTAAAGCACCATCGTTGTGACACCCTTTACATTTTTTCAGCCACGTAAGTGTAAGAAAATTCTGAATAATATCATTTATGCTTATCACTAATACCAAGTTCATCTGATAATAACACAAAGTAGGCACGTTATGGTAAAAAGCGGAGGAGTACCTGGAGATAAGATGTGATACTTTCATACCCTCTCTAAAGGTACTCAAAACCAGGTAAGAAACTTGTAGGGTGGGTAATTAATTTTTACTCTAAGCAAGCATAAGAATTAACATACCACGTCACTAGATAATTTCATTGCAGGGTATCAACATCAACAAAGGAACACAATAGAATACAGTTCCTCGTACTTACTTTGTTTTGTTGTTTTAAACCTTTGTCTTACATGTGTTTGTGCATTCTAGTTACTAATCTTTGTACACTGAAGAAATGAGCCAGAGTTTTTATATTAATTTTTGTAATTTATTTCATTTAATTTGGATCCATAAGAAGTTAAGACAACTAGAAATATTATTTTTAAAATAACAATTTATAATTTTCTCTGATACAATTTTAAATGTAAAATATTGTTTTTAATATACACTTTACCAGTATGATAAGATGGGTCACACGAGTTGGGCTGTGAACACCCCTGAAAGATAGACCAGTTGTTTGATTGAAAAAGAGTTAGCCTTGTTCAAAGAGCTACATTTGTAACAAAACCTAATAAACATATATAACATAAACAATAGATTTTTATAATAAAAATTCGATTTATTTTTCCAAGTGTTCTTTAAGTGCGCCGGGTAATTGAGACCACCAAGATGACAATTGTTTCAATATACACACACACACTCGGACACTTGTTTGCATGGAGAGCGGAAAGACTGAGATAATCTGCCCGGAGCGAGAATCAAGTGTCATTTTTTTTCTCAGTCTGCCACTGACGTTGGACCAAAATAAAGACAAATCAGACGGCCTCCGACTGCCAGCAGACCAACCCAATCCGAACGCGACTATTGCTTACCAGTTATGAGGATGTCTGGGACATCCACCTCCGAACGCTCAAACTCCGAAGACAGGTGAGAGGTTGTCCATCATACCCACCCTAAAATATCATCAGTAATCAGTTCGTCCGCGTGCCAGCCCATCGAATCTCTGCCTGACGGAGGTGCTCAGGACTTGTGCCAACATACAGTCGCTGGAGAGTCTCAACTACGAGTACAACGACGTCTACCTGACTGGACCCAGTGAGGGCAAGATGATATCTCCGAATCCGTACTTCAGCGGGAACATCTCCACCAGCAGCTGTCCCAGTGAAGATGTGTCCTTCACGGAGAGCATTCTCGAAGACAACGGGCGTATATCGCTGGCATATGAGAACCTGAAGACCATTCCACGGCGCCTGGCCGACAAGTTTGCGGCACAGACCAAGTTCCTCGATTTGAGTCACAACGATTTCCGAAATCTCAAGTTTCTCTCATTTTTCGAGGACCTGGACACACTCATCCTGGACCGCAACGTAAACCTAGACCTCAACACCTTTCCCTATTTGCCGAGCTTAAGGATCTTGTGGTGATTAAATAGATTTCAGCCTATTCTTCCGGTTACCATAAATCACATATAATGTTGCAGGATCAACAACTGCGATATTGCCAACATAACTGACTGGATACACCGCATCGAGCGGCAGTGTCCTTCACTGGAGCAGCTGTCTTGCATGGGCAATCCTGGTATCCGCACAGTCTTTGGTAATCAGGGACCTCGTGACTATACCCTGCAGGTCCTGCCACACCTGAAATACCTGGACGGACTGCCGGTTTGCCTGAGCAGCGGGAGTGGAGGGCACACGGAGCTCTCCTCGTCGCAGGGGCACGGTCAGGACTCCACCAGCAACTCAGAGAAGCAGCCCCGCTCTGCACCCGCCCTCACCTTCAAGAACTTCTTCCGAGTGAAACATTCGAGGAAATCGCGCAGTGGGCGGACCTACGGCAACGGCTCCTCCACAAACTGAAGTCCACTGGCGATGGCGCTGGGTGGGAGGGGTATTCTGTAGATTGCATTCTGTCCCATTGTTGGACTATTTTTAGCCGTCCGCTGGACTATCAGCGCTGCCCTCGGATGCCCTGCAGTCGTCGATTGCACCTACAGTACGATGCATGGAAATATATACACACACATGCCATGAACCGAGTGTGCGCGTATGTGCATATGCAGATGTATGACGATGTTGGACATGCACGAGCCTAGTGAGAATTAATCTAGTGCATTGAAGCAATTTTTACAATAAAGCGAGTCAATGGACTCATGAGACGATCAACAGCGGGTATAGTATAATAGCACCTATCTTCTGAGTAAATATTGTGCTCGTTTTAACAGCATTGTGAATGCCGTTCAATGTCCGATTAATGTTGCATCAATTCGTGGGCCAGATTAAGTGTGCTCTTGTTTTCGAAATGGAGGTCACCCAAAAAGATATAAAATAAAGTAAGCCGTAAATTAAGAAAGCAATGCCTGAGTCTTGTCTTGAAGTTTCAATGGAATGCCAGCCATCTCGGATAAATAATTTCTCTAACTTTATTACAGAACTATTTTTGCCTACCCAATATACTCAAGGCTATAAATCCGAACTCGAAGCCATCACCAATTCTTTAACATCAAAAAATACTAGCTTGTATGCTTTGACAATAAAATAGTTGTTAACTCCCACTTCTTTTAATGCTTTATCTATGTTATTTTCGCTTAAGAAACAGAAACTGAAAACCCATTTCTGAGAATATTTGGAATCATTACTTTCTGGCATCTATTACACGAACGGGATGATATCCATTAGTGCTTTTGTTGGTCAATTCGATTTGATTTCCAGGTTCGCTAAGGCAGCCTCCAGTGACATAATCAGTTTGTCGTTGTTTTTGATTGTGGATTGTTTGGTCGTGTGCTCCGACACCTGTTCCAGGGCCCATTGTGCCAGCTTTTGTAGCTCCTTGCGCTTGGAGCTAACAGCCCTCGAGTTGGCCAAGTAGTTGCAGCACAAGTAAATCCCATACAAGGCACGCAAGTTGTGAGGGTTGAGCTTCAGGGCCTGGGAGTAGTAAGTGCGAGCTGATTCCACATTCTCGACGCCGCCCTGTAGGGAAAAGAGGTTTGTAAAAGGATTTTACGCTTAAATATAACTCCCTAGAGGCTCACCATTGTGTAGCGAATTTCCGCCAGCCGCTGGTGTATCAGATGACTGTGGGGATTGTGCAGCAGAACCTCCTCCATGCAAAAAGCCGCCTTGCCAAATTCGCCCATAGCCAAGTACAAGGTGCACAGTTCATGCCAAGCCTCCTGATCGGACATAAACCTGCGGGAATATACATTTTTTAGGGGTATTCCTGTGACACTATCGATCCCCTACTCATTACTTTTTCAGATATTCGTTGAGCTCCTTGATGGCCTCCACCCGTCGACCGCGTGCCTTCAGAATGGCAATCTTGCGCTTTCGGGGCGCGGCATTGGTCTCGTCCTTGGCAATTATGACATCTAACACCTCATCCGCCTCGTCGTACTGTTCCAACGCCTCGTAGCGCATCGCCTTGAACTTCATCACGCGCAGACTGCCCGGAAACTCCAGGGCCAGCTGCTTGGTGCACTGGGTAGCGATGTCGAAGCGGGCAGTGTCCAAAGCCGCTATGATCACCTGCTCCAAGATAAGGTGGCGCTCGTTGCCGGTCTTGTGCACTTTGTCCTCCAGCACCGCCACCCACAGCTGCACCACCTCCTCGCTGTGGCGGCCGGTCTCCTCGCGCCACTTCCTGAACTGATCCCGCACATCTGCAAAGGGTGAACGGATTAGGGTCGTCCACTTTTCATTCATGCTCTGCTCCCATTTTCCTCCACATGCCAATTGGATTACTGACGTGGGCCCGCATGCTGCGGAGCCGGTTAAAGCGGAAAACTCACCCGACCAGCTCATCTCCTCGTAGTTTAGTGCCATGTTCTCCCAATCGGACCTACTTAACACTTGTATTAATTTTAATTTTTTCAATTATTAGCAATTTCCTTTCAGGGCTGATCTAGGGATGTGAGAAATATTTATAAATATCACCCTATCGAAATGGTACTCGAGAAGAAAAATCGATATATCGGCAGTATACATCGGCGTTTTTCCATCTCTACATCATGCAAGTTTCTTTTTTATTTGTAATAAGAGGGCAATTAAATATTGCCAAACTGGGCGAGAAAATTTAAATAGAAAAAATATAATAATTCTCTTTTATAAAAATAGTAAAGCAATTCTTATAAATGGTATTCTTTATTTACTACAAGATAGGCACGTCATTCAGCTATCGATAGATCGTGAGAGCGGAGAAATGGGGAACAATAGAGTTTTAATGGCCCTATAACACTCAAATTCAGTTGAAATAGCGCTATAGCGCTGTTAAATCTTTAATGAAATCTCTTATTAATGCGCTAATGTCATAATAGTATAAATGAATAGTTCCGACTCAAAATTTTTTCCAGTGCGTTGCCATGGAAATCAGTTAAAGTTGAGATTTTTTCAATAACAAGCAACGGTCACACCATTCCGTCCAAATCAACAAAAGCTACGAATTCCGGCTATTTAACCCGTGAAATCGGGAAGACTAGCGCCGCATGAGGAAGATCCAACTGGCAGACTACAGCAGGCATCCAAGCGAACCGGAAGCAGAGCCAACATGGGACCGCAGCAGCTGAAACGCGCCTTCCTGGGCTTCGACCTGAGTACCCAAAAGGTGACTAAAGCCCCCAGAACGGTAGCTGCCTACGTAGTATCTTTGTATCTGAGAGATGCGAAGGCGTCCCCACCACCATTTCCATCTCGTTCGTCTGCGTGGGAATGGGGTTATTAAAAAGGTCATCTCTCGCGCGGAACTCGCAGCTTCGGTCGGAACAGAACCTGTTTCCCAAGAGCCAGACACCACACTGCTTATCAGCGGCCCATTGCCGGGGCTCGCTTCCCGCTTATCTGCTAAGCGCATGGGCACACACAATAATTTAACTATTAGCGTTTGAATATTACAATTCACGTTCGGCGTATTGGCCCCCGCCGCACTATCTTAACCACCCCAATAACTTTCACAATTCCGCAATGACGCCAGCGGTGACTCCTAGTTGCCCTCTGTGTTTGATCGTTACTTTTAAGGTGTGTCGTCTGCCTGCGTATCTTAATTTGCTCTCCCATTTCCCCCTTCCAGCTCAAAGCCATCCTTCTTAACTCTTGTCTGGAGGTGGTAGCCTCGGCGGAAGTGAAATTCGACAGCGATTTGCCAGAGTTCCGGACCGTGGGTGGAGCCAATCCAGGACCCAACAAGAATGAGTAAGCGCATCCCGAGTCCTTAATCAAGTTAATTTCTGACCCACTTTTCTCTCCCCCATCTAGGTTCTTTGTGCAGCCCGTGATGTGGGTAAAGGCAATGGACATTGTCCTGGATCGCCTGGTGATGCAGGAAGCTGACCTGAGCACCGTGGCGGCCATCAGTGGCTCTGGACAGCAGCATGGATCCTTATACTGGTCCAAGCACGGTATTGCCGCGCTGGAGAACCTTGATCCCGACAAGTTCCTGCACTCACAAATTGACGACTCCGCCTTTGTCGTGAACCGTACTCCCATTTGGATGGACGCCTCTACCACGAAACAGTGCGTGGAAATGGAGACGGCCATTGGGGGCCACCTCGATATGGTGGAGCTGACGGGCTCCAAATGCTACGAGCGTTTCACGGGTCCGCAGATCCGGAAGATTTACCAGCAACGCACGCACGCCTACGAGGACGCCCAACGAATCTCACTGGTCAGCAGCTTCCTGGCCTCGCTCTTTCTCGGCGCCGTGGCTCCCATTGACTTTAGCGATGGCTCCGGAATGAATCTGCTGGACATCCGCCAGAAAAACTGGTCGAAGGCCTGCCTGAATGCCTGTGCCCCTGATCTGGAAGAACGTCTGGGTCAAGCTGTCAGTCCCAATGCGATTGTGGGCTCCGTTTCCGAGTACTTTGTGAAGCGCTTCAGCTTCCCGGCTGATTGCAAAGTAGTGGCCTGCACGGGTGACAATCCCTCGGCTTTGGCTGGCATGCTGGTGGATAGCAATTGGCTAAGCATTTCTCTTGGAACCAGCGACACGCTAATGATGAGCATGAAGGAACCCCTCAACTGGGAGGAGGGCCATGTGCTATGCCACCCAACCGAGACAGATGAATACATGGGACTGCTATGGTAGGTTTATTCACGAAGCAAATGATTTTTATATATTTCTATTTTTCGCATTTTTAGTTTTAGAAATGGGTCTTTGGTCCGCGAGGAAGTTAACAAGACGGAGGCCGGCGGAGATTGGCAAAAATTCAACGAACTTCTCGAGTCCACGCCACGTGGAAACTTTGGCAACATGGCCGTTCACTTTAACGAAATGGAAATTATTCCCAAGGCAAAGGGCACACTGCGTTGGAATAAGGATAGCATGCCCCACCCAGCGGACGCCGCCAAGGGCGTTATCAAGTGAGTCTAAATACTAATTTTAAACCAATTGAAAAAAATAATGTAATATTTTTATACTCCACAGATTCAGCTCACCTGAAATTGAAATTCGTGCCTTAATTGAGGGCCAGATGTTGCACCATCGCGCAGTTGCCGAAGACATGGGCTTCCATTTTGGAAACGAGACTCAAATCCTTGCCACTGGCGGGGCATCTGTCAATAAATCAATCCTTCAAACCATCGCCGATGTGTTTAATGCCCCCGTCCATATCCAGGTGTTTATTTTATATTAATTATTTTATTTTATTTTATTAATTATAATTGCAATACTTGCAGACTGAGAGTGAGGCCGCCCTGATGGGAGCTGCCTTTAGAGCCGCCTATGTTCTCTACAGAAACGAACTGAGTGAGGGGACTACCCCGCTTAGTTACAAGGACTACGTCCTGAGTCTGACGCCCAACAAGCTGCAGCTCGTCTGTGAGCCACACAAGGACAGTGCAGACATCTATGCTCACATGCTGCTGCGATATCGCGATATGGCGCGAACTCTGGCCTAGACGCGACATTCCGTTTTGTACTACTCCACTGCATTCCTACAATGTACACTCCAATTTTTAATGCCACCTGAAATTGAGAAAAAAGAAAACTTAAGTGCAATTAACTTAATTCTGTGATTGACGATTTATTACAAATTTATGCGAAAACCCATATACAAATAAATGTCTACATATGGAGCATTCCTAATTGGGTGCCGGCTGGCCTTTGTAATTGATTCTCGGTCTACTTCTTGCGGCCACCACGCTCCTTGACCTGTAAATGCACTGTGGTTCCGTTCACGAGATTGTAGAAAGCCATCGTGTTGCTGTCCTTGAAGAACATGCCCTGGAAAGCATAATTGTTTAATAGTATTTTCTTCGTTTCGTGAGATAGTCACAACTCTTACCTCGTAGAAGATCTTTTGCTTGGCCGGAGGCATACCAGTCTCATCCTGAAGCTTCGTCTTGAGGTTGGTAATGGGTTCAGAAAGGGCCATGGTTACGGCTATCATTTGGCCATTCAGCTTCCATTCGGATTTGTCAGAATTGGGCACTTGAACCTGAATAGTTACGGGGCTCTGGAAAATATAATAATAATAATATAATAATTCTCAAGATGTTTTAGTGTGAATCCCACCTTGTGCGAGGCAATAAAGTCCGCCTCTGGTATGAGGTTATCCTCGGAACGCAGCTTTTTGGCTGGCGGCTCTTCCTCAATTAACTCAACCGGCGGAGCTGGTGCCAGCTGTTGGGGTGGACCACCCGACTGCATGCCCATGTAGCCCCCACTGCCAGCTCCATAGGGTGGTTCTGCGAAAGCAACATTGATTAGTCCTCGAATGAGATGGCCAGGAATCAGGTATACTCACGCATCATGGGCGGACGCAGCTGCATGAGCGCCATTACAGGTTGCGTTGGCTGCTGCGGATGATGGTGGGGCGGATGCTGTGGCGCCTGCGGATGCTGCTGCGGCGGATGATGATGGTGCATGCTGTGATGGCCGTGGTGACCACCGCCGCCGCCGCCACCTTGATGGTGTTGGCTCTGGCTGGAGTGACTGGTCTGAGACCTGGTCGATGGCTGCGGTGGGGCCGATAGCGTGGCCTTGTTGCCCACCGGCTTGGGCCCAATCTTCTCCTTCTCCTCGTCCGGCAGCAGACCCTTGACCTTGTGGATTTGGTGGATTTGTTCTTCCAACGTGATATTCGCTCTGGCCGCACGCGTTGCGGCCTCCACGCTGGACGTGTGGCCGTCCCAGGTCACGCGATCGTCCTTCTTGGTCTCCTCCTCGCCCAGCTTCTTGCCAATAACCGTCTCCTCGTCACCCACACCGAAGATATCGGTACGACGTTCGGCCAATTGCTTGAGACTCGCCTCGATCGCAGTACCCGCAGCAAAAACGTTGTCCTGATTGATTTTCTCCACGGTGTGCTTGTCGCGCTGCTCCACCCAGCGTGGATCCAGCAGACCGATGCGCATATGCTCCGAGACCTTGGAGGCCGGAATCTTCTCGCCCGTGATCGGTGAGATGAGGTACTCGTCCGTGGGCATCGGCGCCGGCTTGGGTTGCGTGGCTTTGGGATCGTATTTCTTGACCACCACCTTGTCGTGAGTGGGGGGCAGCATGGGCGCCACCGAGGGCTGCAGCTTGGTCGTCGGAGTATCCTCGTCGCTGGAGGCCTCGTCCATGTCTTGCACCTGGGTATTGTCGCGCTTGGCACCTGTCGGCTGACCGTAGGAGGACACGTTCTTCATCTGAATGCCCACACGGTTCTCCATCTGCGAAAGCTTAAGGCCGCTCTCCAAGTGACTGGGCACATGGGCGTCGTCATCGTCATCCGATTCAATCTGCATCTCGGTGTCGCCCTCCTCTTCCATAAGACGCTCCTCCATTAGCACGCGGGCACCCACCTCGTCTGGATTTGTGGGCGGCGGGAAGTTGCCGGACTCGAAGGGCTGATAGTCCACCGTCTCCACCACCACAAAGTCGTGCCAATCGATCTGGGCGTAAGCTACGCGCTCCCGTTCAATCTTCTCCTCCTCGCGGCGACGCTGTGCCTCCTGGTGGCGCTGCCAGTTGGCCCGGTATTTGACGTTCTCCAAAACCTGGTTCATGCTGGCCCTGCCCGGAGCACTCTCCGTCCGTAGCTTGCCCAGGAGATCCTTGGGCGGGATCAGCACCTTGGTGTACTGTTCCAGCAGCTTGGTGAAGTATTGAAAGAGCGAGTGCTGGGGACGGAGAAAATCAAACTGGAAGTTGCGCTGCTCGCGGCTCATCAGATTGGTCAGGAACTGGCGGCCATTACGGGCCACAAACTGAGCTGTTAGCTTCACAATGTCCCTGATAGAAAAGATTTGAAGATAAACAATAAGATGAGCTGTAAGGGTAGCTAAACTTACAAATCCAAAGCCGAAATGGATGGCGGATCGGCGATAAATTCAAATTCCGGCGGTGGGTCTTTGGGCACAAACTGCTGCTCCACCACCTGCTTCAAGAGTTCCTGCTGGCGCTGCTGGGCGGCACTGGACACCGCCAGCGCTTTCATACCGGCCACGGCCGTGATACCGGCATCTATAAGAATGTTATAATAAGGAGTGCTCCGTGGTAAGTTTTCCAGACTCACCATTGCCCTCGCGAAACTCGTTGACCTTGTGTCGGTAGTAGGCGTGGTAGGGATCGCCTCCATTCAGGAAATTAAACTTCGGGTTGCCCAACTCGTTCTGCCGGATACGGGCCTCAAACTCCGGTCCATTGCGGGCCACGAAGCTGGCGGTCTTGTCAACGATATCTGTTAGTTAGAACATGGGTAACTGAGCATGGGAAAACGCATTAAACCTGTAACTTTGATTAGGATTTAAATATGTAAATTGTGTAAACATTTTTCGGTTTTTTGCAAAGGATGCTTCTGACTTCCGGCGGCGGATAGATGATGCCGACAATGGGCCCGGACATCGGCTTGGATTGGTCATTGCTGAACTGGTCCTCGGTGGCTTCCGCGTCTAAAGCTGGCATGGCTGCTGGGTTTCCTCGCTTTTATTGATCAAATCCAATTTATTTTTCGGAAAAACGCTTGTTTAGTAAAACTGGCTAGAGGTGGAAATAAAAGCGATTACCATGTCGATAACTAGTGCTGGCAAAGCATCGGAGCACTATCGCTACTACTTATCGATTCACCCCTGGTAAAAGTTATCGAAAAAAGTAGTATCGGCGCCTCGTTTAAAATTACACTGTACGGCCAGCCTTTTAATTACATTTGTAAAATGACAAAGGCACGCTCGAAACCATTGGGTATCAATTGCTTCATGATTAAGGCGTGGACAGTGGTATATAATATATATCTACCCAGGTGTGGTTGTCATTTACATATTACGTGGGTGTTTGTTCTGCTTTTTGTTGGGGAAGAACACTCACACGGATTGATTCACCGCGTGCCAAATAACAAAAATAACATTTGTTTACGCTTTTTCGATTTTTTGCTCCCCGAGAGAACACGCTCCCAAGCCAGATGATGAGCTCCATTATGCGTGATAATGATCCGGCTGAGCGGCTGTGATTCCGCCGAGATCTGGCCGCATCTCAGTAGTCTACGAGCGGCTGAGCCATCGACACGGTTTATTGGAACGGTACGGACGACAAAATAGCACGGAGAGCCCAGCCAGAGCCAGAGTCGCAGTTCGAATTACTTCCTTATCAGTCACTCGCGACGTGACTTAAATTTCATTGACGTGTTGCCGCGGCTTGTGAATCTTGTGAATCAGAAGCGAGAGCCCATGTATTTGCCCTGAGAACTCTGAATTCTGGGACAAAGAACAGTGCAATGGCTGGAGACAAGTGCATCTGCCTGCTGGCTCTTATAATAGGAGCATCGATACTGCCCTCCATCTGCGATGCTACCAGTTTTAATTTCCCAAATCGTAAGTCATGAAATATTATCTATAGAATAGTATTCTTACTTCATAAATCTAAATACAATTTAAATCCCTGTCTACCGGTGTTGTTGATAAAACACTTTTTTATTCAAATATCATATGAGAGAGCACAGAAAATAAACAACAACAAACCTGAATGCGGTGAATCTAATAGGTTGAATTAATCAGTATTCATTTTATAGCTTGTTTAAGCTATTCAGTCCATCACCTCCATAAAAGTGTCAATGGGTTACAAGCATATATTTCTGGGATTACCAGGAAGCGGTTAAATGTTTTTAAATTCATTTATGATGTGGATTTTAATTGGTTTTAAAGATATGAAAAATAACAAGAAAGGAAGCTAACTTCGGCACGCCGAAGTTTGTATACCCTTGCAGATATTATTTCATTACATTTTACCTATACTTATTATGTTTACAGTTTGACAGTTACAGTTTTGCATTCCCAGCTTTACATTTTCTCTACATCTACCGATCGGTTTATATGGCAGCTATATGATATAGTTGTCCGATTTTTATGAAATTTATACCAAAATTCTAGAACAATAAAAAAAGCCTATATCTCAGAGTAGATACAAATACGTTGAAAAACAACGAAGCTATAATTTTTTTCCTATTAATTTCCCGATCGTTCCTATGGAAGCTATATCATATAGTCGTCCGATTTTCATAAAATTTTTACCAAAATTCAGAAATAATATAAAATGGCCATATCTAAAAAATGGTGCAAAAATATTGAAAAACAGCAAAGTTATAATTTTTTTTCTAAAAATTTATTGGACATTTGTATGGGACCTATATGATATAGTCGTCCAATCCGGCCCGTTCCGACATATATAGCAGTGAGAGCATATAGAAGACTATATGCAAAGTTTCATTCAGATAGCGTTAAAACTGAGGGACTAGTTTGCGTAGAAACAGACAGACGGACAGACGGACAGATGGACAGACGGACAGACGGACATGGCTAGATCGACTCGGCTGTTGATGCTGATCAAGAATATATATACTTTATAGGGTCGGAAACGTCTCCTTCACTGCGTTGCAAACTTCTGACTGAAATTATAATACCCTGCAAGGGTATAATAATTTTTTGTTTGATTTTTGATATAGCAAAGCAAAAAGTGGTCTCTCTTACTCTTTTTGTTGAAGCTCACGTGTTATGTCATCGCGAATGACTGCACTTGTTCCCTGTAACGTCAGTTACTAGAGTCAAAAATATATACATATATTGAACCTGATGGGAATTCCTAAATTATCGCTTCAAAAGTTCACACAAAAGTGTTTTGCTTATCACTTAAAAATATATAAAAAGCTTATTGAACAAATGTTTACAAACAGCTCCAAATAGATTTGTGAAGGCGTGGCAATTATAATCAATGATTTTTTTTTCTGATTACCAACAAATTGAGTATTTATATATGAATGCATTTCAATTAACATTTGTTAGCAAGTCTACGTATTAATAACCTTTTCCTATTGAAGCGGGAATCTACCTAGACTTTTGATAATGATCAATAAAAAATCCCCAAAAGCCATCTTTATTTATTGAATAACACACTTTACCTAACTGCACTGACCTTTGCAATATTATTGTACTTTTTAAGTCGTCTTGATTAAAGTGTTGACAGCGCTTCATTTGTGGAATATTCCAGGGGCATAAATCATTCTTGCCTAATAGGTAAAACGTATTTTAATTGAGTTTAAAAAGATTTTCCCACCATTATTTACGGTTAATTAGAATACAAAACATATGGAAACTTTTGAAAGGTTGCTTCCATATTTATATATATTTTTCTTTTTAATATTTTTTAGCAAGAACTGATATAAGAAATGAAGCCAGATCGTACTTAAACGGAATTACTTCTGCGAAATGGTTGGAATTTGTCAACTCCGGACTTGATTCCGTAAACAGACAAAAAAGGTTTGTTAATTTATTTTTTTATATTATTATTATATATATTTTTTTAACTTTTAATATATTTCTTAATTTAAAAATTTTCCAGACTAGAGGAAAATCTCTTAAGATCTGAGATTACTGTCCAGAATGGCACCATTTCCCATATCCAACTTCTGGACACTTTGCCCAATAGAGCTTCCAAGGAGGACAGCGAAATAGCTCTTAAAATATTAAAGTCTAGCTTGTACGTGTACAACAGTCAATGTTTGAGCCATGGCATCGACGGAGATGAGTGTCGGAATTATCTGGAAAATATACCCTTGCCTGTGGGGAGCAGTCTGCGAGAGGAGTGCCAGAACTTGCTGTCTGGAAACAGAGAGGGTCACCATGCTTTCCGGCGCTTACTGGAGCCCCATTATAGAAACGGCTTCCATGAGGTAAGATGAATTTTCAGAAATATATTTAGGGATGTGTTATATAACCCAATCCTTGCAGATGTTTCCAGAAACCGGTCGCTCTGTCAGCCAGCCGCCCGCCTGGTCCATTAGCAAGGCTCTCTACGAACCGGATACCATCCAGAAAGCCAAAGATCTAATCTCCGAGGAGAAATCTCATTTAAATCTGGGTCTGGCTCAGTGGGCTCAGTTTGTGGAGCACGATCTCAGCAAGCCCGTTTCACAATCGATGAGTGAGTTTTTCTTTAAAAGCTTTTACTATTCTTTAACTTAAAGCCCAATAATCGATCAATTAAAGCGGGCTCTATTTACTTAATAAATTCAATTATTAACTTCTGTATTCCCAAGGCACCGGAGCTCCCATCGAGTGCTGCAGCCGTGACCAAAATAACCTTCAGCCCCGCCACCGCCACCCGGCATGTGCTCCAATTCTGTACCAGCCCAGTGGGAAATACGACGTGCCCAGCTGCCTCAACTATGTGCGAAGTGCGCTGGCCGTGGCCGATTGCAATTTCGGAGGTGCCGAGCAGGTGAGGCGAATGGAGCCAGTACTAGATCATGGGAAATAATATTGATATTATTATGCCTCCCCAGCTCAACCAGGCCACTGCCTCCTTGGACCTTTCCCAACTCTATGGCTTCACTTCGGCTGCGGAGGAGAAAATGAGATTGTTTAGGGGTGGTCTGTTAAAGTCCACACCCATTGGCCAGCGCCATCATGTCCTGCTGCCCATGACTAGGGATACCCAGGACCTGGGACACTCCTTCTGCGCTTGGGGAGCCACTGGCAATGCCACCTGTTTTGCAGCCGGCGATTCCCGGGTGAACAGCAGTCCCTTCTCCATACTGATCTACACGATCTTCATGCGCAACCACAACCGCCTGGCCAGAGAGCTAAGTGACAGGAAATCCGGCTGGAGCGATGAGCAGCTGTTCCAGGCGGCCAAGGCGGTGAATGTGGATGTGTATCGCCGAGTGGTCATAGACGAGTGGCTGCCAGAGGTTCTGGGAAAGAAATTGGCCGACGAAGCTCGGAGCAGAAGTGACCGGGCCCAGGAGATCTCGAATGAGTTTGGAGTGGCTGCCATAAGATTCTACTTCTCCATGCTGCCCAATGAGCTGCATAATCTGGTCAAGGATAACGACTTGGATGAGTGAGTTTTTATTTTAAACATATATTGCACTCTATAAACTTTGAATATGGTTTATTTTAGCAACAATTTACCTACCACAAACCTGTTTGAACTGAAAGAAGAGATCTACAAGCCCCGGCTGCAATACACGACTCAGAAGCTGAATGAGATCCTCGAGAGTTTGCTCAATCAGCGAACCATGAAAATGGATGCGTCCTATGCAGGAGATGTAAGTCTGAACGTTTCATTAATTTACAAGAATTTATATTAAACATTTTTCTAGGTCGTCTGGCACAAGGACACCAAGCCCACACATGCCGATATCCTGGCATTCGACATTCAACGAGGCAGGGATCATGGCCTGCAGCCTTATCACAAGTACTTTGAAATCTGCAGTCTACGTAGACCCGTTACTAGCTGGAAAGACTTTGAAGGCTTTATTCCCAATGATGTAGGTTCGGGTTTTTAAAGGGCATTTTTAACAGATAACGAACTATACTTGAGTGTACTTAAAATAACAACTAAGATTTTTAACACCTTTATAAATTTCTATTTAAAGTTAGATATATTCCATTTCTTTAATAGCTGTTCTTTATTAACTATTAATTAATTTGAAAGGTTTTGGAAAAGCTGAAAACCATCTACTCCAGCTGGACAGATATCGATCTGATTGTGGGTGGCATTTCTGAGCGTCCTGTCAGCGGAGCTATTGGTCGCACCTTTAGCTGCATATTGGGTAAGTTTTTCCCTCAAAACTATAGTTAATTTGCTATTAAATAATCTATACATTTCAGGCGAACAATTCTGGAATGTGCATCAGCAGCATCGGCAACAATCGGACCACAAGCACGACTCTCTCCTCAACGAATATCGCCATTTCAATGGCTCCAAGCTTCTGTGTCTGAACTCTGATGTGAGAGCTGTTCCCCAGAATATCTTCCAGTTGCCATCCGCCAGGTATGTGTTGATTTTGCCATTCAATCATTACCCGCAATAGATAACCTGTCAGCGGTTGTCTGGGCTGTGACTCAACACGGTAGAAAATTAGATTCCCATTTGATATTAACCTGAGTACCTCAGTGATAAGCCCGGCAACAGCAATTATCTACAAGCATAATGATGGTTTCTTTTGTGTTTCCTTACAGCAATCAACTGGTTGCCTGCGACGATGTGGTCTAAGCAGTTCGGAAGATACAAAAATGTCTTATATACACACCAAACCGATTTTAGATTACTATGTTCCTAAGTCCCAAGAAAGAAAATCTGATTTAGAGCTCAATAAATACCTCGAAACTAAACGTTCTACATAGTTGTTAATGCACAAAGATTAACTGGGAAATTACAAAATTAAAACCTTTAATAAACATATTTGTTTGTTTATTAAAGGTTTTAATTTTGTAATTTTGTTTAATGTTTACTTGCTGAAATTATAATACTCAATTCAGAAGCTGCATCGTTAGAGACACGCAATATTGCTGTAATCACAGTCGTTACAGAAAGTGTTGCAGCAAGTGTGATACGTGTATTGCCATTTTCAACAATTCCCATTTTCAACTGTAATGAGGGTCGCTTTTTTTCTGATATTACGTGAATTAGTTTGCGGGCCCCAATAAAAGGCAAGAATGTCACAATTAGCACCAATAAAACTTATTGGCCAACAAACGAATAAAAATGTTTCCCCAGACCTTTCGAAGCAATCATTGCAGTCATAAAGAGAGGGTTTTTTAATTAAGAGAGTGATTCATATGCAAATTTAAACAATTTGATAACAAAAGGTTGTTTATTTAAGATATTTTCTTAATTAAATAATAAAATTATTGATGGTTCACTTTTAATGGATTGGTAATGTATGGGTTCTAATTAAGCAAAACTCCAAAGAACTTTGGAATGCAGATAATTTAAATAACGGATGACTTGATAATAAAAAGAAAAATCTGTCAGGGCTTTTATTTTGTTCTAAAGCGTTCTCTTTTCGTCATATTTAAGTATTTGTTATGATTCACATTTAATTATATTTTTAGACATTATGCAAATTATATTTTTCAGGCTATTAAATATAGGTTTCCACCCCAACAAGTCACAGTACTATAATGCATAAATTCCCGACTTAACTTGTCGCTTGGCGCAAATATGCTAGAAATGTGGGAATGGCATGTTGTGGCGGGGAAACTCTCCGAAATTCCTCACCTGCCCGATAGGGAATTCAGGCTTGTCGGTGGGCCCAGGGTCAGCTGCTGACCATTTGATGCGATCACCTTCTGTTGCTGATATAAAAGACCTAGCCCCAGCGCCAGGCGACCCTCTCTCTTTCTAAATACATATATTTGTTTCTGTTATTCTCTGGCGCGCGATAAGATTGCCCCAAGTGCCAATGGGTATCGTATCGAGCGATATGATGCACAATCGCAGAACAGCGAGATAAGGCACACTTTTGCTTTTGCGATAAGGCCAGCCAGGCTGCACGAAAAAAAAAGTAACAATTTCAGGCAATCAATTAATGAGGAGCCAGCTGATATGGCCAATTCCCTTTGGGCCCACTGTCGGTGGTTAGTTGGTTTTCGAATTTGATTCGCAGCGGGTCGAGAGTGCGAGTTCGGGCCATCTGAAACACAATTATAAATAGATAAATAATACAAGATTCCAGCTACCGAATAAATAACCATCACAGTGGGCCACCGTGTGAACAGCAAGGTAACCAGCCATCGCTCTGACCGATCTCAGCTCGTAAATCAAGATCCCAAAGATACGGGGTATCTCAGGATCTGATGTCATGCCTGCGAAGGCACTAAATGAATCTCAGTCGTGCTCTAATCATGGTTAAAAATACGGATACTACCATTATATTCGGCTCTTTATGTAATGAGCCTTCCATTAATTATTGCTTCATGTGCCAAGAATTTCCTGGCTTTGTGATAACTGCAAAAGTAAGGTGCAAAAGCAGAAAGCAAAGGCAATCGCAAAGTCAGTGCCTAATTGTGTTTATCTAATCGCGCAGGTAGCTACCACACACACGGGGAAATAGAGTTTTTACATATGTATATAATAGCCAATATGTAGTTTGTTGCACAGGTGTGAATCTCTGTCAAGTGGCGTCTATCCCAATGTCCACTCTGGTATCGGGAATCAATAGTTTCCCAGAAGCCTTAGGCTGCGCAACGCTTGAATCAGAATGGTCAAAGCTGGCAATAGAACCTTGAGATACTTTCGACCCATCGCGGTGATAAATGGGTAAATATGGGTAAAGATGGACAGGAAACTAAAGCCGATATAGGCCTGGAGATAGATTAGTAGTACACCTGACAACCAAGTGTGGGATTTGTTATTTAAATTGGAAAATTTAAGGCAAGATGAGTCATCCCAAATTGTAATTGAAACTCTTGTAAAGAAGAGTTTGTAAAGGAGATTAAGTGAACGTTTGAAAAATATTTTTAAGTACAGATCAAGGCCCTAAAAGGCCTTAAAAGTACTAAAAAAAGAAAAAACATAGACCGATTTTTCACTCGTTGATATCATATTATTACGGGGAATGACCCGACATTGAAAATAAATGGATAAGGATTTCTAAGAAATGTTTCTCTAAAGTCCCCATAAATGTTACGTTTTGCTTTAAAATTTACGGGATTTTCCCCTTCTTTAAAGAGAAAATAATATTTGATATTCTCGGAAGTCTAAATTGCAAACACTGTAGAAGCTATTTGACCATTATTGTTGTTTACATGGTATTGTTTCTATGTAAGTGTTATCAATAAAGAAAATGTACATAGAAAGCAAATAGACAAATCAAACAAATAGCAAAGAAGTGCGCAGTTTATTTTCTATTTCCTTTTCTAATAAATATATTTATGATTTATTGTTTGGAATACAAACAAATAATATATAATTCCTATTTAAACAACTAAATGTTACTTTAGGATGCCACGTAACGGCTACGAAAATGGAATCCCAAACGGCGACATGGCCGGCAATGGGCATTATGACGAAATCAAACCCACTTACGCCCTGGAGCACCTGGCCACCTTCAAGCTGAAAAACGAGGCGGAGATCAAGCAGCCCAAGGAGAAGATGAAGCTGCTGATCGAGCTGGACAAAACTGGAGGCATCTGGCCGCACAAGATGTTCATGAGCTTCAATGGCCAGTGGCTGGTGATGCTCGACAGTGAGATGAAGGAGATCGAGAACTTCCCGGGCAGCCTAATCACAGAGCCTACAGCATTCATCAGCGAGGATCCCAAGGAGGCGTACAACAACATCCTGATCTTTTCAGTGCCGGGCATCTCGCTGGGCAACACAGAGATGCACATTTTCCAGGTGAGATTTCACAGCTTTGATTTAGTCAAAGGCGAATTTGGACTCATAATCTTATCTTGAAACGTCACAGGTGGCGGACGTCAGTTCAGTGCATCTGGTGGAGGATCTAAAAACGGTGAGTAATCAATATGAAATTATAGAAATATATTTTTAGATGGATTATCAGATTGCGAGTAACCGAAAGTATTTGATTAAAATATTCATTATTAATTAAGAAATGTTTCTATTAAATATTTGTCATATTTTCCAGCTGAGCAAAGGCACTCCCATCACAGTGGATCGCAACAAGACGCCCATCCTCCTACCTAAGCCAGACAGAACCCACAATCATCAGGCCAAGGATCAGTACGGAATCGCAGCAGCAGTGGCGGAAATAGCGGCGGAGAAGAACGCCATGGACAAGGAGCAGACCGAGCGGGCTGTCCAAGTTATTAATCACTGCTTCGAGGACATTGAGCGGTTCATGGCCCGCCTCCACTATGCTGCCGAGGCCCTTAATGAGCTGAAGCTCCGCAAGGAGCAGCACAATCCTCACGGCGAGGGACTCCTGGTCCTGCGATCCCGTCCACCCATTGAGAGCGAGTTCCACGACATCCTGGCCAAGGTAAAGCTGGCCCTGATCTACTCCGTCCGGCTGCAGAATCACTTCAGCAAGTCCACTGATCCAGTGCACAACGTCTTTATCTCGCTAAACACTATCGTCACTGTCTGCAATGACATCTATGTGGACGCGGGTCTGCCGGAGGCAGTGGTCAATCCCCTCCTGCGCAGAGAGACGATTGCCTTCCTCAACGGAGCCCTAGACTCCAATGAGAAGCAACTATGGCAAAGCCTAGGTCCCAACTGGACAGTCCCAAAGGATCAGTTTAAGGATCACAAGAGCTCTTACCATCCAATCTTCTACGATGACTGGTCCCCCGATTGGGTGGTGGATGAGGAGGTCCCGTACCTGGCCCCCGCCCTGAAAAAGACCAATACACCCTCGCCATTGGCAGTGCCCATACCCATTCCCCCGAGTCCAGATGGCGGCAATCGCACCTGGTTGAACCGCCTCGAGAGCCGGAATGTCAAGATCGCCGAGGTGTCCTACAACAAACAGCCCACTAACGACAAGGAGCTGAAGGTCACCAAGGGGGAGTATTTGGAGGTAAGTAACGGTTTCCAAAATTTGTTATTTTTTTGTAATAAATTCAATGCTGCTTGGGCAGCCCACATCAATTCACTGTAAAATACGGACACTTAATAACGCAGCAAGCAAAACCAAAACTGGAATAAAGTCAGGCATGTGTTTCGTATTAAAACAGTAAAAGTAAAAATAAATTGAAAAGAAATGAGATATTAAATTATTGTTTTGAGATTTCAAATACGATATAAAGTGCTTCTAAATAATTTAAATTGAGATCATTTCGTATTAGAGTTGTTTATTAAATATTTAAGTGCACTTGACTTAACTTGATTACGGATGGTAATCTCTTAAATGACGTAAGATACGTTCGTATATAATATAGATAAAGTAGATCTATGATATTTTGGTATTTGTATGCTCTTCATGATAACAAAAATCTTAAAGATAATAAACTATATCCTCCGAAAAAGGCTTAGATAAACAAGGCCCATAAAGATTTCGTAGAAAAATATACGTGATTCAGAAAATTCTAGTTTGGGAATTCCCAGTATATTTATTAGATATATCAAAGAGGAAATAAAGTTCGATAAAATAATACAAATACATATTTTAGATATTTAAATACAAAATTGTATACCAAGAAGTCATTTGACTTTCTATAAAAGTTTGCTTTTAAATAATCTAATCAGACTTGAGATTAATCTCTCAATTTGATAACAAAGCTTATAAAGATATTTATTTTCCCAATCTATATTTAACTCATCTTTGACTTTATTTATATTTTCCTAATCTTAGATTATCGACGACTCCCGCAATTGGTGGAAGGCTCGAAATTCGTACGGCAACATTGGCTACGTGCCGCATACCGTGCTCACTCCATACAACTTTGAGCCCGGAGTAAATGGTCGGGACACCGAGTCCTTGGCCTCTCTGGCCCTGGTGGAGAATGGCGCTGAATTCGCGGATGCTAATAACCCACTGTATCGCAACACCATGGCTATGTATACCGCTCCCGTGGAGCCAGTGACCAACGGCAAGGCCATGCCGCGCTCCTACTCGATGCCCAATGTTCCCGTTCCGCCACCGATGCCGCCAAGTGACAGTCAGCCGCCCACGCCAAGTGGCACCCTCAAGCGGAACATGGCAGCGGCAGGAGCTTTGGCAGGTGAGTCAAGTTATCTTTCTTTTAATTTAAAAATTCCAGGAGAATTTACTAACTAATTCTTCGAAAATTAAAAAAATTGTAGCAGGACTTTTAAGTATATTATGTCAAGAACTTTTAGTTGCTTTAAATCTTTAAAAACTTTCAATAATGTATGTATTGTAAAGGAGACAAATTCCCTTTTAAGCCAACTTCCACAAAGGTACTTTATATTTTTTACAAAGTTTGAACTCGCCTGATTTCCCGACTGTTATCATATTTTTTATCTTTGCCGCTATCAAAGATATTTGTGACCTTATGTAGTCCAGATAAAAACCACTGTTTACCAAAGAAATATGAGAACCAAAACTAGCAAGGCAAAAGTCAGCTGGATAACAGGAATTTGTTTAGTTTAAACTTTTATTTATAATTTATTTTTCTACAATTTTTTGAATAACTTAGCCATGCGTGCCCGCAATGATTGCGATGCCGATGACGAGGCCTACTATCTGCAGGACGATGTTAATGACGAGCTGCGTGTTATGCTGCAGCAACGACAGAAGCGCAAGGATCTTGAGATCCTAAAGACGCCGGAGATCTTCATCACACAGAACTCGAAGCCGCGCGAGGTGGAGGAGTGGCTACGGGGCAAGGGCTTCTCGGATGTGATCATCAAGAGGCTGCACACGCTCAGCGGCGAGGAGATTTTCGCACTGTCACCGCACACCATCGAGAGCTACTTTGGCCAGCGGGAGAGCCGTCGCCTCATCTCCCAGATTGTGCTGCAAAAGAACTTCTGCGAGGTAACTTAATATACATAGTTTAAGAAATGATAATAATAGCAATACTAATTTCCCCCTACTTGCAGTACAAAACCATTCGCTCTTCGGAACTGTCAGCCAAGTTGGCCAAGGCAAGGCAAAAGGCCGATCAGTCCAATGGCGATCCCAACGAGGTCTTCTAGGATTCCCATTGGAATCTTGTAGGATTTCCCTTTATCCTGGATGCATAACAGCGTTTGAAATTGGGCTTAAATCAGAGCTCAAAAGTCGCCAAGTTTTGCCATTTATTTATTTATGTGTAATATTCCTTCATTTATGTTAAACCGTGTTCATACATATACATTAAAAAAAAAGACAAACAAATGTTATTTCCTATTTTTAACTTAAAATTACATTACATTTATTTTACAATATTTATGTTTTTTGAACAAGTTAAATTAGTTTCGCAGCAAAATCCACTACTGAGTACAGTTGCCAACCCATATCTTCGTCACTTCCTGTTCTCAAACAAGAATTACTTTCAATTGAAAACAATATCGTTCAAGTGTGTGCATAATTACCGTATTCAAAACTCTGCTCTGGCATGATAATTAAGCACGAATATACCTTTGTATCTCAGCAGGAACCTTTTAAAAAACTGGTTACGGATCTGTAATGCACTGCTAATGTTTAACCCAGTTACCTTTTCTGTCTAACTTCATTACACATAAATCAAAGGCTGTAATTACACAATATTCCAATCGAATTAAGCCTGAATTACCATGATATGAGAAGAAGTGCAACGTTTAGGGCCACTCAGCTTTGCTCGTAATAATGTCGAAACGGTAAGTGGTAATCTTCATAAATTCTAAACCCAAAATGTATCCTAAGGTGAGTGGGAGTTGGAAACCGGTAAGGGCGTGACTCGTCACATGCAGCTTTTATTTCGTTTTGAGAAAAGTCGTTTGAAAATGTAAGTCACGCGCCTGTTCATCCAATAATTCGGATCTGTGAAGTCACATGTTCCAAGGCTCCAACCGGTCTCGTGGAACATATGTACCCCCGTTCACGTGTACCCACTCGCTTGGACATTAAAAAATCAGTTAGGTACTGGGATTCGAATTTTGATTCGGAATTTGATTTTGATTTTTCGAGTCTGTGAAGTCGCTTTCTGCGACAGTTTTGCCAATTAGAACGAATTAATTTTGCAATTATACGCCACGCACAAACAGGTCTTTGGGTTATTTGGGTTTAATAGGCGGTCAAATCGATTCAGATTCAGGTATTCGCAAATTTATTGTAACGAACAAACCAGAAAAACGCAAAAGAAACAAGTTATGAGTGATACTTGATTTTTTGTCAACCTTTAGTACGCTTTGGATTTGAAAATCGATCAATCCGACAGATACTATTGTATCTGGTGGCCACTTTTTTCCTTGCAACTATGTTGCCCAAACATTTTTGCTGACAGTTAATGTTGTCAGATAATTACAAACTGTTTAGTGATTTGGAAATGCAATCGATTTAGACAGCAGCAAACATTCCTCAAACAAACAACACGAAAAAATACATTAAATGTTCCGCTCGTTTTGGCTTGGGTGCTTTTTTGTGTGTGTGTCAATCTCTCCCATATTGATGGGTGACTTATCCGGGAGTAAATAAATTTATATATATATATATTTTAGCTGAATTTATTAACACTGCCATTTATATAAACATATTTTATTACTTGCTGATCATATCTATTGGGTTTTTTATTTATGACTCAAGAACATGTTTGGTTCGAAAATAATTACTGGCCCGAAACAAATTAATCTGGAGCAGGATTGATATATTTTATTCTTGGAAATTAAAATATCGATCAGGTAAAGACTAAGAGAAAGGTTATTCGGGGCTTTTACTTATTTTATTTGTATTTAAGGCTTAAGCAATGCAAAGTTAATTGAACGGAATTGTTTATATTTAAAGTTACAGCTGACTAATTTTACAAATTCTTGCACAAATTTGCAGCTTTTTAGTTGAGATGCCACTGCATTTGCTAATGTTTTCATATTATTAATAAAAAATACATATTAGGTTTGTGGGGCGCCAAGGCAGACTAAGGTATGTCCCCAATTTTGTACATTACATTATATTGCTCTAGGACGGCCCCCCAAGTTTAATTAATGAAAACAATTAGCCATAACGACGGTCACGCAGAGCCAGTGACACAGAGAGACAGAGCCACAAGTTTGTGGCTCGGTTGCGAAATCCCCCGAAAAACACATTTTCGAAAGAAAAGCTTTCTAGGTCACAGCTGCGTTAGCCACTTAAAAAGGTCGGCGGGTTGCGCGTTTACGATTGCCTCCTGAATGGCAAAGACCAATAACCAATAACATTAGGCACACGTTGAGAGTGCAGTCCCCATCAGATATGCGAGTCCTAGCCAAAAACGTCAACTGTCCGAACATAAATTACATAAAGCATAAGGCATCGCGGCTTTAAACTGGAGCAGAGCGCAGATCCGCGCGGAGCGGAGTGGAGTTTGGCTAAGAAAAAAAAAAAGCCCAGGCAGAGCAGACATTTGATTTACACACTCGCCGATGCGAGTACGAGCACCGTGGAACCAAGCCGAGCCGCGAACCGGCTCCTCCGTGCTCCAACGGCGGCGTCGCTGCTGGCGCCTGCGCTCCAGCGGATTCGGATGCGGACTCGTTATAAAAGGCCCAAATTCAGCGGCAGCGCAGTTAGTTCGCCTTGGGCCTTGCCACAGTTAACCAGTAATCCGATCCGACCTAGGTACGAATATATATATTCGATATAAGCCACGGATTAGCGCCAGCTAAAGCCCTCAATTTGGTGGGCAGGTGCAAAGCAGCGGCTAATTAAACTGTGAATTGATTTCGGACTCGCCACCCTGTAATCGCGAAAACCAACATAATTCAGAGCAATTTGCTCACCTCAGCGTGGAATTCGCGATTGCGCATTCGAAATTGGTGGATTGTAAATACGGTGCCCGAGTATCTGTATCTGTATCTGTATCTCCAGGGTGTATTCACTCAGTTCCCTCCGAGCCCCTTCACCGGAGTCGTTAGCAATAAAAGTGAAAGAACAGCATTGTCTTCGGCAACAAACTGTTGATTAATCGACGGGAGAAAGGATATTCGCTTGGAGCTACAGTGAGTATGGTTTGTCGGGAAAATGCGGTAACGAAATTTAATAGCAGGGAATACGCATGCCAATTTAATCGTCTAAAAAGTCGGACAACAAAATCGCACTAAAATGCCCGAAATGCTCAATAAAAACCCCCTAATAAAAATGGATAAAAAAAGGCATATCATCGTTTTAGAAAGGCAGACTGTTTGTATAACTTTATAATTAAAAATTGTATATTAAAACTAAAATAACAGCAAAGTTTTATGTTCCTATAAATAAACAAGTCATATTTTCGTAATATTTTTCAAGAAAAATTAACCCAGTTAAAAATTTAACTGAACTTATTTGAGGAAAATGTTCTGTTTTTTGTTTATTTTAATTTTTAAATTTAAATTATATTCATGACAAGGGAATTTGCCTAAAAAAACAAATTAGGGATTTGTATACAATTATTTTAAATAGTTTTTAACGTTTGTTTTCAAATGTAATTACTTTTGTCTGCAAATCTCTTAATTTTATTACTTTAAAATAAAGGAAAAAACTTTAAAAATTTCGAAAAACACAGATTTGCATCCAATTGGATTTATTTTTATTTCAAATTTGGCAATGATTGCTTTCAATCATTAAGATTTGGATCAAATGTTAATTAGTTTTATCTGCAGCCCTAAAATCAGTGACCGCAAGGTGCAGCCCAATTCGTTTACAATTTTAAAATTAGGACGGATACATTAGTTAAAATAATATGTAAATAGAAGTTAAAATTTATTTATTTCTTTTGATGGATTTCCACAAACCACAAATTGAGCTCAATATGAATAATTTAAAATTGAAAATTACAGAAAAGCACTTCAAGTTCGATTTGCCAAATTCGCGTTTTTAGTTTAATGATTTCTTCAAGTGCTATTTATTTGAAATTTGTTATTTAAACACAAAAGGCAGCATTGACTCAATTGCTATTTAAATAAAATTAAGGGCACCCACGTGATTTAAAACGACATTACGCATTGGTTTCACCCGAATTATCTTTATCTCTTGACGAAATTGATTTTGAAATGAAATCATTTTTTTTTTTTTTTAATTAATGACCAATTATGAAGCTGAATGGCTGCACGTACTTTAAAGCACATACCAGTTTGCAAGACTGCTCTAAATTACACATTTTAATAAAAATTATGGCCAAAAGCGGTTTTTAAAAACAACCGCTTGAAGCGGTAAACAACAGAGCGCACGTTGCGTCGAAAGTAACAAATGTTTTAATTACAACCAAGACAATTATTTTGAGATCTCCAATGCAAGTGACCTTCAGCTGCCGCCAAAAGGTTTCCAGTCCGCCAAGAAGCCGAACGAACCGAAAGGCCGAAACTACTACCAAAACCACAACGAACAGCACCAGCTGATCGCGGATCACAGATCGGCCTTTGAGTGCCTCGAATTGATTTCTATTTAATGCATTCTCAGTCCGAGTTCGGTGGCTTTGATATAAATCTTGGATCGGATCGGATTGTACAAATATCGGAGCCTGACAGCTGTGATAAATGCCCCAACATGATCGACATTTGCCTTTCCTTTCGTCAGGCCATTAGCTAATTATTCATCTAGAACATTTGAATCCATCACCTGGATCTGGTTTGCATCGAACTGGAGCTTATGTAGCCGGTCTTTACGTGGCGTCTATCACGCCCCGTGGGCTTTACTTTCGCTCTCTCTCTCGATCGGAATCTTAAGCCTGTTATGCAAACGCTTACACACTTTCATATATCCGTAAGATTGTGCGGCTGCATTTGACGACTTGCCTTGCCATTCACCTGCCATGGTGGTGGTCTCCGAGCTGATCCGAGCTGCCATTTAGCTTTAAACCCAGAAGTCATTTACCGCGCGATCTTTGGGACTCGGCGGGTACACATGTAAATATGGGCAGGTGTTGAGTCGCTCGATCTCACATAAAATTAAATAGCTGTATAGGAAATATAATAATGAGTAGAGGTTTACGCCGATGGTTGAAGGCATCGGCGGCGGCGTAGAGGTCAAAATGACTCGGCGGCGGCGGCGTAGTAGTCAGAAAGAACCGGCGGCGGCGGCGCGTCAAATAAGGCAAAAAGGCCATTTTAATGAGTTATTTTTTTTTTTTTAAGTTTTATAAAGAACAATGACACTGAAGGCCGCACCGAAGCTGCGCCGATGCCGCACCAGCGGCGCGCCGCGGCGCGCCGTTATTTTCATAATTTGGCGGCGGCGCGTCAAATAAGGCAAAAATCGGCGGCGGCGGCGGCGTGGCGCGGCGGCGTATATGTCTAATAATGAGACCTACGCTCCGAGTCACGACACCTGCAACCTGCAACAATGGCAGCAGGGATTAGTTTTGGGAACTACAAAGTAGACCAGCCATGAAAGAGGAAAAACAGGCTTACCCGGCAACTTAGTTTAGTTGCACATAATTGGCAGAGTGACACGAATATGCATAATTCACTTCTGGTGTTCAATTAAGCCAGGCCAGGCTGCTAGGCTAATTAGGCCATTGCAGTTACGTATTTGCCGATCGATCCGCTCCAGAATAGCGTGTTTGGGCAGTCGACCCACTGCATACGCATGTTAATGGCTAAAAATAACTCAAAATGTCTTGGGAAATGCACCTGGTTACATGCAAACCGAAAACTAAACTAAGCTTTTACTTACTATTACTTGCTTTCGGAATAATTCGGCTTGCTTGTAAATACAAGGTGCAAATTTGTGTGAGAATTTGTTATCGTAAATAATGTTGTTGGTTTTTCTCTCTCTGTGCTCTGTGTTCACCTAGAGCTGTGGGCGTTACACCTGAGCTTGCCAAATCGTATCGCCTGAAATCGCATTGGGCTTTTTCATGGCAGACAGAGCGGCGCGTGCGCTCCCCACATGGCAGGTGGTGGTGCTGGTGGTTAATGGTTAGACGGGCCAGAACCACAACAGCCAAAACCAAAGCAGCCCAGAAGTGCGGCCAATTAATGCAATTACTTTAGCGAATTAAATAATTGCATAATTAATTAGCCGAGGCGTTTGAGGAATGTGGTTGATGACCATAGACTTTCGAAATAGGCGGGCGACTCAAAGTGGATGCTATTGAAAAATAATAGTAAATTAAATTGTTTTCTTTTCAATATAATTTCTCTTTTTTCTTTTATAAAAATTATAATAAATTTAATAAATGCTTTTAATTTTATTCCAAAAATTTCAGTTCATTTGGAATAATACTAAGAACAATTAAAATTATTCTTTACCTATTATCCATCTATTACTATTTATTGTACATCCATTTGCATATCGAATTTAAAACAATTAAAGAGTCAATTTATATGACTTAATCCCAATTTGCTGTCGGCGAACTCCTAACGATCCATGCCGATCTGAATGCGGGCCGAAGAAAGTGATTTGGGTGCCTCGATTCGGCTTGAACCTGTTTGCCAATTTCACTTCCATTTCCCGGCTTAGCGTGTGGCTACGCCAAGAGCTTCGATGTTGGTCTCGGTATCGGTTTCAAAGTCAAGGTCTCCGTCCCCAAAAAGCAACAACGCTATTGCAACGGTCAACGGCAGTGACGGCAAGTGGCAAACAACAACTGGCAACATGGTCCGTCCATAATTGGCCCCCATTACTACTTCAGTTAGTCCGTAACCGCTCGTCGGTTAGCTGATTCATGGGGCGTCTGTCGTTGGCGGCGGCACGACTTGTTAATGAAACCCGAGATACCAGCCAGTTGAGCGATTATCTCTTGGAGTTTCCTCCGCCACACAGATAGAGTCAAGTCAGATGATTAAAAGAATACTATCTGCACTTGTGACTGTTTTTCGAAGGTATAAAGGTGGTTTAAATTTTTATATATTTTTTAAGATACGCAGATACATTTTGTAAATATTTTAAATAATGTATCTTGGAAATATATTCGGTATTTATAGTTTCTCAAGGAACATTTTCTCCTGAAATTTATATACATATACCTTCAAAATCAAGTTGAATTTTATAATCGGATAATCCCATCCAAGAAGGTCGAAATAATTGTGTGGGAAATGCAATTCGCCATGGGGATTGCGTGAAAGCATATATCCAGAAAAACGAGCCGACATTGCAGTAACACAAATGCCACTCTGTGGCTTTACTTTTATAATAATGAAGAAATTGTTTCTCGCGTGCCCCACGAATTGTCTTTGGACACTTCCGTTTTCGTACATAAATTATTGCAATAGTCTTTACATATATCCGTACTGCCGCTGGATCTGCTCTGGTTGGCATTGTCACTGCCGTATTTTGCGTGTTAACCGGACCAACGTAATTACATTAGACTTAATTGCCAGCCTGCAAGTCGTCGGTTCAATATTCAACCAGGTAGCGGATCGCAAAACCGTGTCTCTTGTCTGTATTTCTTGGGTTTACATGACATGACACTGGGCCTAATTAGTCGAGTGTGTGTTTGTCTCACGTCGTTCGCACGAGAGTGCATCACGTTTGGATCTTCATTTCGCAGCCATCACTCATCAGCCCGAAAAGGAAACTTGAAGCCACTTGCCGACGGACTGATTAAAATGTTATGGCTAAATACTCTCGACAAGCAAATCTATTAACAGCTAATAAACACGAATGTTTTTTTTTTTTTAATTTTCTGGAATTTAACTGTGTTTTTGTGTTGTATTTAAAAAAATAATGAAAACAGGCTTATTCCTTTTCAAGTAATTGTCATTTCAAGTTATTTTCATAGAACGTGAACCTATCTGCTGTAAATCAAGTCAATTAAATGTGTTAATCCATTTAGCAACAACAAAAGTTAGACGACCTCCTGGCGAGGTGATTTTGCTTAGCTTGCAATTGTTATAAATTTTTATAACATTTCAGAGGGTATTATAATTTTAATTGAATGCTGGCAACGCAGTAATTCCAAACCTATAAATCGTATATAATATTCTTATTCAGGATCATTTGAATTAAATTTTAAAATAATTAAGCTTTCAGAGTGGAAATTAATGCCCCTGATCCCATTTCAAACAGCAAGGGTATACCAACTGCGGCTTCAATTAGCTTCTCTTCTTGTTATTTAAATAAAATCGTATACTTTTTATTATTTTATTTTGCATTTTCCTTGAAAACAATATAAAATATGGAAATAAGAGCATAAAATGCCATTTAATAATTAAAATTGTTCTAGTTTTAAACCAGTAGCTCGTTACAACTCTTTAAGAAATGCGGCTGCCGGGAAAATTCTCAGCATATGACTGTATTTTTTATGTTTTTGTGTTATATAATTAAAAGTAAGTCAGCAGCGACCTGGGGTTCCGCGAGACAGACCCAGAGACCTACTGTGCTGCAGCATTGGAGTCGTGATATGTCAGACCGAGTGGCGAAAGGCAAAGGCAAAAAGGCGGCAAATATGTTTACTCGGATCAAGAACGTCAGCTCTCGAGTTCGATTCGAGGCTTGTGGTTTTTAATTGTAAATAAGCTGGCAAAACAAAAACAAAAACATGTAGAAACCGACAACAGATCTCGTCGGGGGTCTGACATAGCCAACGACCCCATTGGAGTCCATGGCGATAATCTCTCGACTGCAACGTCGACGGCTGACGCTGTTGATTAGGTGCGAATGTACGGCTGTTTTTTACAAAATCAAACTCGGGGGGGGGGGATTAATGCGGCACAACATAATGGGCTCTAGATGTTCAGCTTGACGTCCTGGACGTTCTTCAAGGCCTCCGTGTAGCGTGCCAGCACAGGTCGTACCTCCTCTTCCACAAAGTCGTCGACCTGCTCGCTGGCTCTTCCTGTGAACGTCTTGGCATCCAGTATGGTGTCCAGATGCTCCAGTATGGGCGAAAAGTATGGATCCTTGCGCACACGTTCCACCAGATCGTTGTCCTTGCCATGCTGCTTCACCTGGGCTCCAGCCTCTTGGGAAAGCACGCGTATCTTCTCGTGGCACACTTGCCGATCGCCACCAGCCTTCACCATGGCCATAATGATGTTTTCCGTGGACATGAAGGGCAGCTCCTGGGCAATGTGTCGCTCAATCACCTTCGGGTAGACCACCAATCCCTGCGAGATGTTGAGCAGAGTCAGCAGCGTGGCGTCGGCAGACAGGAAGGCCTCGGACAGAGTCAACCTCCGGTTGGCCGAGTCGTCGAGAGTGCGTTCTAGCCACTGGGTGGCATGGGTATTGGCGGCACTGCTGAATAGCGTGATGAGATGACGTGCCAGGGCGCAGCAGCGCTCCGAGCGCATGGGATTCCGTTTGTAGGCCATGGCCGAGGATCCGATCTGGGTGCTCTCGAAGGGCTCCTCCAGCTCCTTGCGTGAGGCCAAGATACGCAGATCGGTGCACATCTTGTGCACAGTGGTTCCCAGACTGGCCAGAGCTCCCACGATCTCCACGTCCACTTTCCGGGAGTAGGTCTGTCCGGTCACGGAGTAAGCCTTCTTGAAGCCAGCCAGTTCGGTTACCAGCTGATCCAGTTGTTTTACCTTCTGCCCATCGCCGTTGAAGAGCTGCAGGAAAGAGGCCTGGGTGCCGGTGGTGCCCTTGACTCCCCGGAAGCGCAGATCCTCCAGGCAACGGGACAGGGCTCGCTCGTCCATGATCAGATCCTGGATCCACAGGCAGGCTCGCTTGCCCACAGTGGTCAGCTGGGCAGGCTGCAGATGGGTGAAGCCCAGCGTGGGCTGGTCCTTGTAGCTCTGGGCGAACTGCGAGAGGCGGGCTATGACGCTGGCCACTCGCGGCAGCAGCAGCTGCAGGGCGTCTCGCAGCACAATTAAATCCGTGTTATCGCCCACGTAGCACGAGGTGGCTCCCAGATGGATAACCGGCGCCGCCGCCGGACACTGCTTGGCGAAGACATGGACATGGGCCATGACGTCGTGCCGCGTGAGCTTCTCCTCGGCGGCCGCCGCCTCGAAGTCGATGTTGCTGATCTCGCGCTCCATTTCCGCGATCTGGGCCTCGCTGATCTCCAAGCCCAGCGTGCTCTCCGCCCTCGCCAGCCACACCCACAGCCGGCGCCAGGTGGAGAACTTGTTCTGGTCGCTGAACAGGAACTGCATCTCCTTGCTGGCGTAGCGGGTGCTCAGCGGCGACTTGTAGCCCTCGTAGTTGCTGGCCATCTTGGGAATATAGCACTCAAGGCACGGTAATTAGCACGAAAGTAATTAGACGAAGAGCGGAAAACAACTGTTGCTCAGTGGGAAGTTCTCACATGGCCGGCTGACAGTGTGACCGCAGCACAGGGCTCGAGAATATACCGAGGGTTTTGAACACTAAAAGATACTAGCTTGGGGTTTGAAATTAGACCGTTATAAAAGTGTTTATAAATTATAAAATAACAAAGTTGTGATGGGAAATAAGCTTTTAGACTTGAAAATTCGGATTCCATGAATTATTTTCTCAATTTTAAAACCTGCTAAATGTCTATAAGTATAAATTAAGGTGTTTTTCCAATAGAAATGTAAACTTTACTATATGTATACGTAATATAATAGATGTACCATATACAAATTTAGCATGTAATCACTCTGTAAAGATAATGAATTTACTTATTTGTTAGTATAGCGAAAGACATTTACCAATTTGAGAACTATAATTATAGATTAAAAGCGTTAAGTGGTCTCAAAAAGAATAAAGGTTAATAATAATAAATAAAGGTTCTTCTATGTAACCACAGCCTCTAAGAAAATATTAGCCGTTTAATAAACACACTTATTTTTAAGTGTTTATTCAATTAAACTACGCTGACTTCTTAAAGTCAAAGCTAATAACATTTAATGGCTTTCAAAGGAGGCGTTGAAAACTATTTTAAGCCTGACTTAAGTCAAGGTGGTGGCTTAAATGAATTTCAGTGGATCGAGGCAGTTATTAAAGCAAAATAACTAATTCAAAAATCAATGAAATTTAAAAAAGTAGTGCAGGCTAATTTATATACAAATAGTTTTCCCATTTAAAGCTTGCCGCAAAATGTGAAATCAAAAACTAGATCAGTGTTGTTGGGACATTTATTAAACATAACTACAAAGCTAAAAACTAGTTAAAAATTCATTTTTTTTAATGCATGTGATAAAAATAACTGCTTGAATGGCTGTCGATGTGAACTCGTTTTTCATAATTACCACGAAACTCTGAATTTTCGCCTCTTTCAACGCAATTCAAAAAGCATAAATAATGTGGCTTGCACCACGAGATAAAGATCAGTGTGCAACGTAAAGTTTTCGTCTGAGAGATATGTTGATGAGAAGTCGTAAAAAGTCATTAAAAGCGAAGAAAAATGCTGGACAATTTTAATTTGCCTTTTGCGGGCAAAAACATAAAAATAATTGTCAACCAGAACCGGCGACTGGCCCACCGAAACTGGCGCAAGACAGTTAAGAATCAATTAGTGAGTCGCATCTAAGGCGATTGCAAATTGCACTCTTGGCATGTGTGAAAATATCCAAATGGCTGCCGGATTCGGAAAACGACGAAAATTCGCCGACAGTGACCATTTCAAACCGGAGATCGTGGGCCCAGCGGCGGCGTGGGCCTGGGCACGAGATCGAAATCCAAATCGAGATCGAGATCTCACCCAACGGGTTGCGCAAATCACATGAGACTCTTTCGGCTATAAAAATTGCATATTGATGGCGTTTTGACAAAAAGCTGCTATTGCCTTGCATAAATTTTGATTTCAAACAGCGCACATATTTTGTAATTAACGCTCGCGTTTCTCCAAAATGTTGCGAAATGTGTCAGTCGGCAAAGAAAAAATACCAGAGCAGTGACAGCTTCTGATGGGTCCCAATCCGATCCGAGATCGGGTGCACTTTTAGGTGCCCGACGCTTGGGACACTTTCCTTTTAAATGGCCATTTCAATTAGTGCTTGTTACTGTATCGGTCGGACAAATCGGAATGTCCTCGATTTGTGTGCACGCCACGTAGGCCCCGGCGCGTTTTTCATCCGATTGCGATGATGTTGTCGCTCTCCGCGAATAGCATATGGTATATGGCTTATATGGCCGGGGGATTCGGACCATAGTCAGCCAATAAATCAATCACGGCGTCACTCCGCGTACCGAACACCAGCGCCCTCGGCCCAGGCACTATTTTACACTTTAATGATCACCAAATAGCTCGGGATATGAATTCGTTTTTAATTAGAAGTCGTTAAAGTTGTAAAAAATTTGCTCGCGTTGGCCAATTTGGGATCCGTGGACCCGTCCAAGTTGGCCACGCCTTCGCTGGAAGCTGGATCCACAATGGTCTGCCCACATATGGGCGTAGTGGCTGGACATGTCAGTAAGTGCATCATGGTTACGTATGGTCTATGTCAATCATCAAATTAAGAAAAATAAAAAATTAGTGGGTAGAATATGGGGGGGTATAGCAGCCCTTGCCTCGATTACGTAACTTTTTTGGGTTTTCCACAATCGATTTATTTCGGTAAGTCTCATAACTCATTTTTGGGTGTTTCGGGGCGAAAGTCAATCAAAATACCTCATAAATCAAAGCGTGCGCCGACTTTACATTAATCATTAAAAACAATGTTTTATCTTTTGCCACTTGAACTAGTTTAAAAAGGTTTGAATGAGTACTAAAAAGTTATTGTTATTTTAAGCTCTGAAAGGCTCACTACTTTGGCCTTGGTAACTTTGAACTCAGGTTTCGGAAAATATTTACAATATTTCTTATTATTAAGTCAATAAACTACACGGAATTTTAGAGCTTTAATCAAACAGATTCTAGATTATGTATTTATAGTAGAAACGTTTTAACTTAAAAGCCATAATTCATTTGTTTTCCAAAAAATTCATTAAACCCAAGCAGCCATAAATCAAGGCCTGCAGTAATAGATTTGGTAAAATTATTTCTATTACAAAATATTATTAAATAGTATATATTTAAGAGGCGCTAAGTTTGTATTAAAAGTAGCATTAGTTTATGTAGATTTTCATACTTTATTTACTTGTACTTAGCACTGATTGCTGTCAATCGTAACCTCAAAGCTATCATCAGCTTTTCTATGGAATCTTTATACTGTCTTTTTACTAAACAAAAGACAATCCCTTAAAATATTTACAAATTTCTTTAGGAACTCTAACAACATAACAGGTGATCCAAGGGATTTTATAAATGAAACTGTCTTAAAAAACCTAAAATTTTAGATTTCAAATTCTTCCCCAAACCCTTTATATACTTTAATTTATTCTCAACAAAATAGATAAATGTTTATTATAGCCAAGCTGATTCTTACATGCTGCTACTGGTCACTTAAAATTCTTGCATATTTTAAGCTTTTAGAAAGGGACTCTTAGCGGTTCTTTAAAGATCCCTGAGACCGATGAAAACAATTCATGCCATGACAACTGCATCTAATCGAATATCGTTTAGATCTTTCTGAATTATTCCAGTGCTCTGTGTTACAGATTTCTTAGATAGATATTCAGATATTTTTATGTCGCCGTCATTCGTGCTTGGCTTTAGCTAAGTTGGAGCTCATTAAGACCCGACAATGTCGATGACGGCCCTGACCAACGGCTGCCGTTGAGTTGAGTTTAAGTTTGCATATGGATTGCCTTGGCGTGTCCGCCAGAAAATGAGACCTGAGACTGCAATTCAAACTCGGAGACTCGGACTAAGATTGTGATTCGAGTGCAGGCGCTCTTTTTCTTTATTGACAAGCGGCGACGGTGGCGTTGTGGTTTTCAAATCCGGCCAATCATCGGTTCCAATCACTCGCTGACCCTATTTGAATTTAGAAACTCTTGAGATGCACTTGGAGAAAAACAGGAAAGAAATAAATGGGGGACCGGTATAGAGTAGTAGTAGTTTTTCTGCAAAAGAATGAAAATATCTTCACCCTACTTTCAATCCGTTTTGTCGAGTGCAAGCCTGGGTTTCCCGGAGAGGGCGATTTCCAATCGGATTAAAGCCCTGAGTGCGGCGGTGGCGGTAAAGTCCAGATCCAAGAAAGTGTAAGACTCATGGCACGAACTCGAATTGTTGTCTGGCCCATTGTTCTGCACGGCATGCAATTAAAACATTGACAGAGGCAGACTCAGCCTTTGTTTTCTTAGTTTTCCTAGGCTGGTTTCTGCCACGAGCATTAGCTGGGCACTTGGATTGGGATTTGGATGTTGGATACGGATTTGCATGCAGCAGCAGCAGCCAGCAGCTGGCCTTTTGTGGTAAAGGTTGGCTGGCGGAATCGTGGCGCGGAGTGGGTTTTGGGAGCCACAGAACGGGGCCGCCGCCGCCGACAACAAATTCATTATGTAAAGCTAACCATTACTGTCGATTCGGTCTGTTTACATAAGTAGCCTGCAAATTGGCCATAAAACAATTATGAGACTTTTCACGCTTGCACACGAATCTGAATCGGCTTCATTGTGCTCAGATTTTTAGCCGGAGGCTGCGGCTCTTGGCCGGGGCTTGGGCCAATACCATATAATGCACATAATACCCCGCGAATCGGGTCTGAGCAATGAACATGTTCGTACTAAAATGTCGCAATAAATAATAATGAATGCGCACCAAAACGGTGATGAAACCTGTTGTGACCATATGCCAGGCCAAAGGAGTCCAGATCGGACTCCGTCTCGTATTCGGAGTCCAGATCGATTGGAGACCGCAGAGAAAAAAATGCAAAGCGTTTCAGTTGTAGTTCACTTGCTCGGCGAACATGAAATGTGTCCAATGTCCAATGTGTCCGACATGTCCAAGTCGTCGGCGTTGGCTTCCAGTGGCCAAAACGGCTTTGCAGCCTCCACACAAGCCTCACACATACGATGTCTGCTCTTTTGGCTCTGCAAAAGCCCAGCGCTTTATGTGGGTTACCATACCAGCAGTGCATAAATTGCCGAATGTGTTAGGAGTGCTAACAGCTTTTCCCATGCAGTTCAGGATGCAATATGAATGGATTGTCGACGGTGTTACCATAAACGGCGCAGACCTTGGACTACACAGTCTACAAATACGATGAATTTGTCTTGAATTCCATATTTCCCGAAAACAACATTACTGTGACCGCTTAATCAGCATTCTTTGGATAATGTACATTTAAATGAAATTCCCATTAAGTGTGTTGAAACCAAGATTGGCTAAAAAGTCGATCTCAAAACCTGTTATATTGCAATTATTTTTAAATCGATCTTTCGGAGCTGTTATCAGTTTTTATGGAATTTACTAGGGAAACCAGGCATTAGTGAGTGATTAGAGGCCTCTACAAAAATATTTAATGTTTCCTGGAAACAACTCATTTAAGACAGACACAAATTTAACAAAGCAACTCTGACCAGATTGTTTTTTTTTCTTATTTGTATTTAAATTACGTTAGCTTTAACAACCTTTAACAACCTTGCTTTCCATTGAATTTCAGATGATCCGAGCAAGAGATTTTCTGTTCTTATCCCTCTTGGGGCTTATGGCCAGTGCACTTGGCCTCAAAGTCTCCACGGGCTATCATATAGTGCATAACCAGCCGGCGTCTTATCCTAGTTTCCATGGCTATAGGTACCTCCAAGGATCGGCTCCATCCCAATTTGTTGTGGGGTAAGATTAACTCTTACCTATTCCACCCACTATTTTACATGACCTTTAAATTATTTTTTAGCAATAGCCTGCCCACTTCTCCGGCTCCCCAGCATCCATTCTCAGCTCCTGCCAGTACTCCAGTGACTGCCTACGGCTACAGTTTTCCCACAGCGGGTCGGGTGGCCTGTGCTGCTCCGCCGGCAGTTTGCGAGAAGACTGCCTATCGCACGCTCGATGGATCCTGCAACCATCTGGAGCGACCTGAGCTCGGAGTGGCCAACGCCAGGTGATAACCAAGTAAAATACGTACATTTCCTGCAGGTTCTTAGTCAAGTCCTTTCCAGATATGGTCGCCTGATGACACCCAAGTACGCCGATGGTATCTCGGCGCCCACTAGATCCGTAACCGGAGGCGAGCTGCCAAGCGCCCGTCTGGTGTCCCTGGTGGCCTTCGGGGAGCAGGATGTGCCCGATCCCGAGTTCACGCTGCACAACATGCAGTGGGGCCAGATCATGACGCACGACATGAGCATGCAGGCGGGAGGCACCCAGTCGAGTAAGTGCATTCACTTTCATGCAAATCTGAGCGTGAAGATCACTAGCTTTGCTTTAAATATTTAAATGAATGATTTCCTACCACAGAGAAGCATCCCACTCGCTGCTGCACGGACGATGGCCGCCTAATTGGCCTGGACACTGCCCACAAGACATGCTTCGCTATCATTGTGCCGCCCCACGATCCCGCCTACTCCCAGGTGGGCACCGAATGTCTCAACTTCGTGCGCACGCTCACAGATCGCGACTCGAACTGTCAGTACCGCGGCGGGCCGGCGGAGCAGCTGACTGTGGTCACCTCTTACTTGGATCTTTCGCTGGTCTATGGCAACTCCATCCAGCAAAACAGCGACATCCGAGAGTTCCAGGGCGGACGGATGATTGTGGAGGAGCGTAATGGCGCCAAATGGATGCCACTGTCCAGGAATGTCACCGGCGACTGTGATGCTGTGGATGCCAGCGAGGTGTGCTACCGTGCCGGCGATGTGAGGGTCAACCAGAACCCGGGTTTGGCCATCCTCCAGACGGTCCTGCTGCGCGAGCACAACCGCATTGCGGACCACTTGGCCGCCTTGAACCCGCACTACGATGATCGGACGCTGTTCCAGGAGGCGCGCAAGATCAACATTGCCCAGTACCAGCAGATCAGCTACTACGAGTGGCTGCCCATCTTCCTGGGCGGCGAGAACATGCTGAAGAACCGGCTTATATACAAGGCCCCGCCCGGAAGCTTTATCAACGACTTTGATACCAATATCGATCCGGCGGTTCTCAACGAGCACGCAACTGCCGCCTTCAGATACTTCCACTCGCAGATCGAAGGCCGTTTGGAGTAAGTATTTTGGAGATCATTAAGCTAGATGGTTTCCCCTCCATTCCCAAATCATTGCTCCAACTTATTACCGTCTCAACCCAACTAAACGTTGTTAGTTCATTATATTTCATATTTTTCTTTTGTTTTTTCATTGTTTAAACTAGTCGAACAAGATGAAATGCCAGAAAATGGCAAAGAACTCTTATTCCGCTTAGATTATAGACTAACCTAAATACATGTTTGCATTAATTAAAATAAATTATTTATTGAATGGAACACCAAAGAGTAGGTTTCAAGTCTTTAAATATTTAAACAATATTTACAAACATCAGATACAAATGCTATCTTATTAATAGAATCGTAGAATACTTAAATATTTTAAATAATAAAAACCTTTTCTAAAAACAATCTCAGCTTGTTGTCGGAGCTGCGTCAAGTGCTCGGATCCCTGACCCTCAGCGACTGGTTCAACCGTCCCGGCATCATCGAGGTTGGCGATAACTTCGACTCTTTGACCCGAGGACATGCCACTCAACCGGAGGAACTGACCGATATTAACTTTGACAGACAGGTATGTAACCACCTGATTCACCAGCCATCGGACTCCGCTCACTTGGGACTTTTTCGTTGCAGATTAAGCACTTCTTGTTCAGGAGAAACATGCCCTTCGGTTCGGATCTGCGATCCTTGGACATTCAGCGCAATCGTGATCACGGTCTGGCCAGCTACAACGACATGCGTGAGTTCTGCGGCCTGAGGCGAGCCCACTCGTGGGAGGGCTATGGCGATCTGATCAGTCCTCCGATTCTGGAAAAGCTCAAGTCTCTGTACGAGAGCCACGAGGATGTGGACCTGACTGTCGGAGCCTCCTTGGAAGCCCATGTAGCCGGAGCTCTGGCCGGACCCACCTTCCTGTGCATTCTCACTGAGCAATTCTACCGCACTCGAGTTGGAGATCGGTTCTTCTTCGAGAACGGAGACAAGCTTACTGGATTTACCCCGGGTAAATATACATCTCTTGCTCTCTCTCTCTCTTGATATAAAATAAATTTATTAATATATTAAATCCCATTTCTTAGACCAACTTGCCGAGCTGAAAAAGGCGAGTATGGCCCGTCTTCTGTGCGATAATGGCAACCACATTACTTCCATGCAGCCCGAGGCTTTCCGAACGGTTTCCCATTCGTGAGTTTGGCTTTGAAAGAGAATCAATGAAACTATGAGTTTAATTGAATTATTTTCTATTCCAGGAATCCCATCCTGCCGTGCTCGAATATTCCACAAGTCGACCTCACCAAGTGGATTGACCAAAAGCCATATGCCGCGGTAGATCCGTCCGCTCATTTCGGAAAGAAGTGATCGCTGGCGCTTCGCCGTGCGATCTATTATTAACTAGTTGAATACAAAATACCTTTAGCTTAATCAGTAACATAATCATTAACTCAATCGCTCCCCACTCCCCCTTGTATGATAATGCCCCAAACCAATTTTATGTACAGAAATAAAAGTCCTTTACTATAAACTTGGATTCGTTTAAATGCTTATAAAGAATAAAGAGGATTTATAGGGTCAGAAATGACTCAATGATTGCTTAACAAAACTCGGACTAAAACCCCATCCAGGGGTTAAAAAAGCTGACAAAAATACGTATGTCAATCTGAAAGATAGATCTTAAACACCACCGAGTCAAGGGCATTTAAGAAGGGATTGATGCCGGACATCGAACAGAACACAGCGGCAACGCCCCCTTCTTACGTAAGACTTTAGCTCAGATAATGAATAATGCTGGAGAATCGAAAACCTTTACACTTTCGTTGACTTTGGGTTCGAGCCTTACAATCAGGGTTAATCATATGCCGGCGCGCGACTGGAGGTGTGAACAACTTGATAGAAACGGCCAATTAAGAGACAAAACGCTTTTTTCTGCCATCTTTGAGGCTTTGTCGATCCACGTCGTAAACGAGACAATCGGCCAACAAAGAATTTGTTCTTCTTGGCTAACATCTTCGAAGGTATTCATACATAGGAATCAGCATATTAATACTTCAGAGGCGGTCCACTTTTTGAATTGGCATAAATTTGCATGAACATTGGGAGAACATCGAAAGATAGCATCATTAAATCGCTGGCATCATCATCGGTCGGTCGACCAGGTTTGCATATTTTCCGAGAGATTCGCCGCGCGGATTTCTGAATGGACATGATATAACGGTTCTGGTGAATCTAGATTAATGAAAGTGATCTGAACAAAGTGTGCATACGAGATTAACAGTTCATAATGCGGTATAAAAGTGATCCATCCGGCGGCGAAAGGCAGCAGATACCATTTCGCCATGAGGCTGTTCGCAGTGATCTTCTGGCTAGGTAAGGGATTACCCCGATGAATATGGGTTAAGCCGGATTGATTTCAATTTAATATTGATTTGATTTTCCTCATTCCAGGCTTGGCCCTGGCCCTGGAGGCGAGTGCCAAGAAGCCGGATCAAGAGACCGGCCGTCTGATTGCCTCGCTTCAAGCCGCTCCGGCTCCCTCGCCGCCACAAAGTGTAATCTACAAGCTGCCACCGCAGCACTACTACCCGCCTCCGCCTCCACCTCCGCCGCCTATGCACCATTGCAACTGCCCGCCGGGACCGCCAGGTCCTCCGGGACCGCCTGGAATACCCGGAACACCTGGCCAGCAAGGATCGAAGGGTTCTAAGGGCGACAAAGGAGACAAGGGAGAGCGCGGCGAAAAGGGAGAACGCGGACATCATGGTTCTGCCGGCCCTCCCGGTTTTCCGGGTCCCATTGGGCCGCCGGGACTTCCAGGACCTCCCAGCCACAAGGGACATGATGGTCATCATGGGCACGGTCACCACGATCACCATCATCATCATCATTCGCCGCCGCCGACACCAGCTCCGCCGCCGCCGCCCCCACCCCCGCCTCCACCACATCATCATCACCATCCACATCATCCTTACCCGCCGCCTCCACCTCCACCTCCTGTGATCATTCCCGTACCCATTCCCTCTCCTTCGAAGGGCGGTGGCCATCATCATCACAAGGGATCGAAGGGACCTCCTGGTCCGCCTGGCCCACCTGGTGAGTAATCAGTATTATTAGCGAATTATTTCAAAGCTCATTTGCTTTAAAACGGAGATTCCCAAGCCAAGTACCCGGGAGTCCTTTAGCGCAGGATTTTGCACATTGGCTTGTTTGCTTTTGCTTTCTTGTTTTCTCTACATATTTCTAATTTTGTATTCTTATTTTCTTATTTTTCTTACAGGAAACGGACCTCCTGGCCCGCCAGGACCTCCCGGCAATACTATTCCTCCTCCGCCGCCGCCGCCTCCGCCACCCCCATATCCGCCATATCCTTACCCATACCCTTATCCACCGCCCTATCCGCCACCAGGTCCGGGCGGACAACTTCCCTTCCCAGTCCCCTTCCCTGTGCCAGTGCCCTGGCCCTCTAAGGGTCACAAGGGTGACAAAGGACATCACAAGGGTGACAAGGGAGGACACCATCATCACTACTATCCACCGGGCCACAATAAGGGAGGACACCACCCGCCACCTCATCATGGCGGATACCCGCCACATTATCCACACTATCCGCACGATGGAGACAAGGGACATCATCACCACCCACACGACGGTGACAAGGGACATCATCATCATCATCCCTCCCACAATCATGGAGGGCATGGCGGGCACCACCCGCCCTCGCATCATCACGGAAATGGAGGCCATAGCCACTACCCGCCCTCGCATCATCACGGAAATGGAGGCCACAACGGAGGTGGACACAACGGAGGTGGACACAACGGAGGTGGACACAACGGAGGTGGACACAACGGAGGTGGACACAACGGAGGTGGACACAACGGAGGTGGACACAACGGAGGTGGACACAACGGAGGTGGACACAACGGAGGTGGACACAACGGAGGTGGACACAACGGAGGTGGACACAACGGAGGTGGACACAATGGAGGTGGACACAACGGAGGTGGACACAACGGAGGTGGACACAACGGAGGTGGACACAACGGAGGTGGACACAACGGAGGTGGACACAACGGAGGTGGACACAACGGAGACCCCAAAGGAGGTACTCCTCCAGTGCCTGAAAAGCCCCATGATAGCGGCGAACAGGTGCCGCGCGATGATCTTGACTTATTAGATGCCGACGTGGAGATTGTCGAAAATCTAGTCGAGGAGAATGACATCCCGGAGACTGCGGAAGAGATGCCGTACGATCCCGCTGATTTCGAGCCCGAGGAACCCGAGGACACTGGCTATGTCACCTATATTGATAATACCCTGGACAAAGTCGAGCCAGCAGCATCCGTTGAAGAAGCCCCTGAAGAGGATCCAAATGTTAGTGCAGAGACCAATATGGAGATCGCTGGAGAGGAAGAGCCCATAGAAGAGGAGCCCGTCATGGAGGAACAACTGGAGTTTGTACCGACAATGGAGGAGGAACCATCCTTCGAGGTCGAGCCTATCGAGCAGCGAACCAACAACAAAGGTCGGCCAATTATCCTGGCCATTGGAACTCCAAGAAATCCCTTTCACATTTATGCCTATGAACAGTATGAGTCGTCCTAGTCTTGCCAATGAAAAATGAAAATAAACCGATTTAACTATGTAATTGTTGCGATGTTTTGTTTTATTTTAATATTATTTTAAATAATTTTTTTATGTTTAAGCGATTTTTAACAAATTATTGGGAAGAGTTCGATGATAGGAAATTCTAGGTAATCAAGGGAATCGCGTCTGATCTGTTTTGTATATTCGGTTCTAGATTTACTTACATATTATATGAAATCGAGCTGGTAATACTTTGAGTTAGCTGAAATACTTCACATTTTAATTTATATCCAAATTCGCATTTTGAATTTATTAAAAGGTCCAGAAGCTTCTCTTTCAGAAAACAAGGCTGCGCGATGAATCCAGCAATATCTCCCCTCAATCCCATCCAGTCAACACCCATCCATTACAACGGCTTCTTCTTGTTTAAATCAAGTTTAATATTTCCTTTTTATTTAGTTCTTTTCGACGCACTGCACTTTATTTTATTTAATGAAAATCAGAAAACACGTCTTCTCTCTCAGAAGATTAAAAACGGAAGAGGAAGTGACCACGCAGAATATAGTGTTGTTGAGTTGTGTTTTTGCCACGACACACTAATATGGATATCAAGGGTGTTCTTCAAATGATATATAGATTTTAAGGGTCTTCTAACAGAAATATAGAAAATATTTTGATCAAATTCCCTTATCTGAAATGAAACCACAGAATAACCCAAAAGTAATTTCCCTAAGAGACCAGACCAATAAACCCCTTTGCATTTATCGGATTTATTAATTAAATCATCATAGCAAATTTGTTTAGGAACAGTTTAAATAAATTAGTGGTAAGAGCGCGCATTGTTATGGCGATAGTTCCGTTGTTCTTAGAAATTGGTTCGGCTTTGTAAGCATTTCTATAAGTTAACAATAAAGAAAGACATGTGAAAAGTGAAATCACAAAGAAATATAACAATAGAACCAATGACGCACATTCTTTGTTTGCCAATCTAACATCGTCTTTCATAATACAAAGGGATATTGTCAAAACTTGTGCTCGGATATATCAAAAAAGCTAGTAAAAGTGTTTTTGATACCCATAAATTTTGAGATTTAACCCCCGACTTCGTTCTCCCAAAAGTACCGGCAGCATATTTGTACGAATAAGTAGAAAATACATTAACCCAATATTTAAATTCAAAATTATTGAATTATAAATAACCCAATTCTGAAAACTACATCATTTTGGGACATCTAACGATTGTGTGCATATGATTGATCCACTAGTTTATTACCCACAAGAATTTAGCGTGTGTCATATCGGATTTCGCTACTTAATATCAATTTATATGAGCACCATATAAAAAAAACAAACGTTAAAATCCATAAAAAGCAGATAAGGCAGATCGTTCCATTTTTGCGGTATCTCTTTTTTATAGTCCTAGTATATAGAAAACAAAAGGCGGAGAAAATGAGAGCAGGGACCGTAAAAAGAAAACACGTGAGTGCAGTAAATAAAAACTTTTGCGTAGCCTTAAAATCAATTTAAATATTATTTGGGGTAATAATTAATATAGCAAGAATTTCATTGATTCGGTTAATAAATTTTAATTTCAATTTAATTCCCAGATCAATGAATTAATGCCTCCTAGAACCGGCCAAGTCATGGCTTAAATTTATGCACGACCGTTTAGCGGGCTGCAAAATCGGTGATCTGCGATTTGAATTTTACGTGTTTCTAATTAACCCATTATAGATCCCGCCCATCCCAACTGTTTTACTGGGCTATATAAGACGGGCTCTGACAGGGACAGGTGCACACTCTCGAAGATTGGGCCTCAGCATGAGGCTGCTCGCTGTTCTGCTACTATCAGGTGAGCGAAATGGAGATCTCATTTTATTATTCCGCATTCTTACTTCCTTTGTTTCCCAGCGGTTTCCCCCCTCTGCGAGGGAAAGTGGACTTTGAGCGCCATTCGGCCGGCGAGAAGGGAACCTCGGCCAAAAGAAAAGAATCCACACTATGATAACTATGACGTGTACTACTACAGACCCGAAACGATAGCTCATCCGCCTCCTCCTCCTCCTCCTTATGGCTATGGCTCTCACCATACACCTCCGCCCTATCACTCCCATTGCCAGTGCAAGCCCGGACCGCCGGGCGCTCCAGGACCTCCGGGTATTCCTGGATTGCCAGGCGATGAGGGACCCGCAGGAGAAAAAGGAGATCGCGGCGACCGGGGTGAGAAAGGAGAACGGGGTAAGAGAGGCAGGCCAGGCTATACAGGATTTCCAGGTCCCATTGGACCCCCAGGCCCGCCCGGGGTGCCAGGAGCCCCAGGAAAGGGTTCAGGTCATCGACAAGGGCCAACAATTGTATATTTACCGGCAAAGGAAGCCGCGAAGGGGGAGAACCCCCCACGAAAGCCCGATAACAGTCAGCCCATTAAAGAAACTAATAAACCCAAGGAACCGCAACCCTCTAGGGCACATTTGGATAAAATAAAAGTTAAAGTTGCCAAGCCACAGCTGACCCAAAACCACAAGAACCCGAGTCGTAGAAGACCAACGGCTTCCTCACTTTCCCATCGCCAGAGAATCCATCAAAGCCACAAGATAAACCCGTATCATAAGAACAGAAAAACCGTTGCCAGGCCAATGTCCAGTTTCCAACACCACAAAACAAATAATTTAAGCCATCAACAAACCACTAAACGAAAGGTAATTAAGACTACAAGTACAACTAATCAAACTAATTCGAGCAATCCAAATCGCCGGCAATCTCCAAGCAAAAACAAGGTAACTAAACTCGGCGAGAAACCGAAAAATAAAACAAGAATCGATTCAGGTATCAGTAAAGTCACATCTCCCGGAAAGAAAGACCAAGTCATTGAAGATGTAAAAGGTAGCCAAAACAAGGTTCCACTAAATATAACAACTCAACAGAAAGACAAGTTAGATATAAAACAAGATGAAGTTCTAAATGAAAAGGTATCTAAAGTACAAATAGATCAAGAAGCAAACCAAAATAATTTAGAGATTAAAGATACCCCAATGGAAAGTATAATGCAGCCTACAATAATTGTTATAGAAGATAAAAATCAAGAGAATAACAATACAAGTTCAAGCCAAGAATCGGTGATAATTACAAACAATTCAGAAACAACTAGACCTGCTCCTGAAAGCACTACTCAACCTTTAATAACCAAAATTGAAGAAGAAAATCCAGGGATTATAGAATTAACTACCACTGATATTGTAGAAGATAATTCGGAGGCAACGAAATCAGATTTAGCTGAAAATAATTTAGAAATAACGTCCACAGTGAAAGATTTCCCATTTGAAAGTATTACCCAGCCCACAATTTATGATATTGCAAGTGAAAATCAATTGAATATGGATTCAACTACCAAAACAGATGAGATAATCGAAAATAATTATGAGAAAACCGAATCAGAATTAATTATGCAAGACACTCGGCCGGCTAAGAATGAAATAGAAGCCATTTCAAATCAAGAAGCCAATCAAGATACAACTCTTTCTGATGATATAGATACTTCAACTATAAAGAGTGAGTTAGAAGAATATGATATCCAAGCGACAGAACAAACCACAGATAAATCCAAAAACATTACTGAGTCTTCGGAAGAAGTCACTACAAATGACAATTATAGTAAAGAAGAAAATATATATAATTTCACTACATTGGAACCATCATCAAGTACTGATAGCCCACTTAGCAATCAAACAGATAATATTGAATCAACGAAAGCTATAATATTAGCCAGTGCCAATGGTTCTGAAAGTCTAGATGCAGAAACTACAACCGAAGACCCATTAACTTCCTACACAGAGACCACCACAATAAATTCCAGTCTCCAACAAGAGGATAATACATCCTCTCCCAATGTCCCCGATGCTCCGTTTGGTATTCCAGTATCTATAATTATTTAAACTTTACCTGAAGCTTTAGAAACTACAGAATCAAATAAGAATCTGCCAAGAGTTAGAGTCTGACAATGTTATTTTAAATAAATAAAAAATATATTACTTCATTGATAATGTTTTAGCTCACGATTTTAAATACACAAATATTATATATTTTATAAACAATACCTTTATTTGCATGAATCTTGTAGCGTAATGCCAATAAAAGTTCCTAAATGTAGACTTTCGATGATTTCAATTATTTCATTGAAGGTAAAAAATATTTTTAAAAATATAAAGATAAATGCTCGTATCTAAATAAACAAATTGGACCAACCAATATGTTTTAGACACACTGTACCATTAAGACTGCTAATGCACAAGCTGGGGCCTGAGATCTTGCCACTTGCTTAGATCGATTTGAGGTACGTCATGGCAGTTGATGAGCGGATTTCTAAGAATAAACTGTGTTTAAATAGGGGACTTTTATAGGGAAAATATCTTAAAACTCACTGAGAATTGGGGAACACAAATACATTCGGCTGGATGGTGTGCAGATATTGGGCATTGTTACAGAACAAGCTGGCCAAACTGACCTTGCGGATCTCCGCCAGTTGATCTGTAGATAAAGATTTACAAACGTTTCTCAAATAATGTAATAAGATCACTCACCCCGCGAAAAGCCAGCTGGATGCTCGCGCTCAAAGAAGAATCTATCGGCACGCCTGGTATTGTGGAATTGTTTGCCAATTATACACAATAATGTGGGTCCGAATAGAGACTCGGGGATGTGGAATTCCAGGGTAGCGCCCACGCTCAACTCCACATCATCGGGAGTGGCATAGAGGCGACGCAGCAGAGAGATTTTCTAAAAACACTTTACTAAGTTAAGAAATTCGAAAGGATTTATCCCATTTATACCTCTGCCTGGATCTCGTGAGCAAAGTCCGCCCAGTCCACAGCTCGTCGTAGTCCACAAAACTCGCGCACATCATTGTACGAGGCCAAGGCAAAGTCCCGAGCCCTCTGGATGTCGATGGCCTTCAGGTCCGATCCGTATTCCTCGAACTCCTTGCGGTTGAAGTAGTGCTTGAGCTCGCGATCAATGTTTCCATCGGATCGCTTGTGCAGCTGCGTGGCCAGACCCCTCAGCATGGCATCAAAGTTGTCGTACTTGTTCAGTAGCGAGATGGTCTCCGAGCGATCAAAATAGTCGCTCAGACGTAGAGTCTTGTTGGAGCTGCGATTGGGAGCCACCAAACTGTAGGGGATAATTAAGGCAATGAGCACGGATATTAAGGATTTCTTTGGCTATAATACTTACGAGAACCAGCCGGGTATCTGGGTGTGGGCATAGCGGAACGCTGCAGCAGAGAACTCCGCGTAGGCAGCTGGGTTAACCGTCTCGTCGTAATCATTGACGTATTCGGTGGGTTCCACAGGATAGACCAGACCGTTGAGATAGGTATAAGTGCGACCCACGAACAGGGGAAGCCAGTCGTTATAGGTGATCTTCTGGTACTGAGCAATGTTGATCTTGCGCGCCTCCTGGAAGATGCGCTCGTCATCGTAGTCGGAGTTGAGCAGAGCCAGGTTCTCGGCCAGGCGATTGTGCTCCCGAACCAGCAGGGTGTGCAGTACAGCAACTGTGGGCTGGAAGCGATTCCGTTTGTCCGGGACAATGTAGCACTCGCTGTGAGTGCCACACTCCCCTTCAAGATTCTGGCTAACAGGCAACCAGTGCTGGCCATTGATGTAGCTCGTCCGCAGTAAACCGCCCTTGAAGAGGCGCACCTTCCGATTCTGCGAGTGCGTGTTGCCATACACCGAGGATAGATCCAAGTAGGCTGTGGCCACCGACAGCTTCTCGGGATAGGGGGCCTCACTCCTTGGGCAAATGGCATCCGCCTCGGACACACTGCGTGCGAAGGGCAGGCAGCTCTTGCCAGTGTGATATGCTATGGGTCCTCCACGGGGCAAGCTGATGACCTGGCAGCGGGGATTACCCGGCTCGGCACAGCAATCCCGGGGAGCTCCTTGGGTTGTCAGCTGGCTAATGTCGTGGGCCACGAACTGACCCCATTGCATGCCCGCCATGGTGCGGAATCTGTCGTTGCTGGTCTTTTCGCCGTACACCGACAGGGAGATCAGACGTGCATTCGGGGCCTGCTCCACTTGCCGAGGCGGCAAGAGGCGACGGTACCGGGAAACTGCAATCCCGTAGTCCGGATACAGCAGGTTGTTGCAGGACCCGTCGATACTACGGTACTGCAGATTGCGCGTGTCATTTAGGCAGCTGGGAGGCGGCACACCGCACCTCACGGGCTGTTGGGGTCCAGAAGACGGCGCCCAACTATTGTGAGCAGAGTTCGACTCGAACTTGGGCAGGAAGTCCTTGATCAGAGCATCCAAGCTGCTATCACTGACCCCGGGACGAATGTCGTAAGTATCCCGCTTTGTCCTGGACACCGGATCCATTGATGCAAAAGGACATTGGCTGGCCACCGCCACAACCAGCACACTTGAAACCAACAGAAAGACTCTCATCGCACCGACGACACCTCGAAACGCAATGAAGCCCCACAGACGCGGCGCCTATATATACGGAATTGCGGCTGCAGCTGACCCGCACGATCTCCGCGCTCCGGAGACGTGATAATGCAACGCGAAATTCTTGGTAAGATCGTCAAGATAGAAGAACGTGCAGAAATATGCGAGCATAATTTCCAATATTCGGCAGCGGCCACCTGTGGGCGAATTCATAGCCTAGTGACGACCGGAACGTGTTTTCCGTTCGCAAATAATTTGGAATGGTCAATTTCTTAAAAAATGAACTTAAAAAGCAGGTAAGATAAGATATATCTTGCCAGATTTTTATTCTACAATGAAAGCTGCACTCTTCTGAGTCATCGTTTTCAGGTCTTTTGGTTTCTGGCTAAAACTTAACTGCAAAAAAACTTGAAAATTAAAAAAATAATATGTTTTTGGTGGCGAATCTCTTCTTGTGCTGCAACTTCACTTAATGTTAGATGTTAATAAAACCCTTAATTAATACAAGTGCATTACTATTGTATAATAGTTCCATTGGTAACTGCTCATTTAAACGAACTTTATAAAATATTTAACATTTGCGTAAATAAATAAAAACGAAACAAAAATTGTCGATGGCATGTGTGTGTAGTGGCTGGAATGTATCATAAATAAACTTAATTGTTCTTCGGTTATCAACAAGGACTTGTGCAGTCAGGCCTCTTCGGTACACATCATAAGGTGTAGCTATTTAGATTCCAACAAATATTTCCTTAGGCCCGGTGGCATTAGTATGTACGAGTTAAGTATTGTCTTCCATTTGATGTGATAGGTACTGAATTCCATGTATAAGCGGGAAGCCTCTTCATCGTCAAGCAGCTTTCCGAGATGCCGCAGCAGTCTCTTTAAAAGGCACGCACAGCTCAGCAGCATAAGTTCGGGGTACTCAGAGCCCAGCTCCTGACTATCGATCCTGCTGCCACAAGCTAATATTAACAAAATATATAATGCAAAATTCTGGGAAAACTCACATTATGTCAATATATTGTTCGATAACCTGCTGAATGGCACAGAAGACCTGTCGGTAAAGGCCGATATCCATCAGATATATATCATTGAGTTCTATCAACTCAATCACGTGCAGGATAATATCACTGGCATGTTGTAGGAAACCTGAAATAGTAACTATTGAAATAATGTTTAAACCATAATGTGCACACGTTACCATTTGTGGCAAGAAACATGGAAAACTTGAGCACTCCAAGCAAACACATTTCATGGGTTTCGGGGAAATGCAAGGTGAGAAAACTGTTGTATGTGCCATACAAAGTCATTAAATCATGCTGAACCTTTAAATCTAAAATATAAATACAAAATAAGCTTAGTAATTCAAAACTCAGACGGAAAACAGTTTTACAAACCTCTTGGAGAACCCTTTAGAAACGACACCTTGTTGTTTATTTGATGTACAAGTAACTTGTGGTACCGCAACAGCTCGGAAGCCTTTTCAGTTGTTTTTCCAAACTAAAAATAAATATTTAAAATTAATATACAAGTGTTTTAAAAGGCAACAATTCCTTACGATATTCATTTCGTCATTAAGAGATGAGGGAAACTTAAAATCCTGGAACTGTGCCCTCTCTGATGTCAGGTTCTGGTCAAGTTGGTTAATCAAGTTACTGGACACCACCAACTCAACGCCCGCATTGACTTGGTCACTTGTCACTCCCAAAACGTGGCCACTAGGTAGCAATCTGAAATGGAATAACATACACCTTAGAAACATAAATAAATTGTAAACGCGTCAACGTACATACATCACTTTTACATTTTCAGTTTTACAACAATGCTTAAAGGTCTTTAAGGTGGCACAAAGCGAGGATTTCATTTGGTAGATTCGATTATTTACAGTGTACTTGCTAAAGTACTGATGGACGAACAGGTGAAAATATTTTGCAAGATTCTTTAGCAACTGACAGCGCTTGGGTGTGCTAAAGTCTTCGAGAATTTTGTCAATTAGCTGCATGGGCAGTATATCCGCATCTAAGATGTCCTCAACACAATCGACATCCCGATTTTTCAGGCACATTGAGTATAGCTTATTTTCGAAATGGACTAATGGACTTTCACCTTGCGTGGCATGCGCGTCTCTTCCGTTTCCGGAATTCTCTGGCGTCTTTTTTACGTTATTGTAGCATTCCACGAAATCGGTAAGGGGATTGATTTTGTAATAACTAAAAGCGTTAGCCATTATACGTTCAGATGGCACCGGTAGCGGGAACGTTGCGGCGAACTCTACACGCGCTCCATTTAAGAATTCACCGCGTTTCGGATACCACATCTCGTGGTGCTGAGAGCTTAATAGAACATGGGCGCCCAAGCGCAAAAGTACTGCGGCCATCACGTTGATCATGTCGATCTTCTGCAGGCGCAGCAAATAAAAGTACTTGTCCACAAGATCTGTCTCAGTATATATGAAGACCGCCAGGCGAAATGCCGTGGACACCACGTCGCGATACTGCTCCTTGCTGAGTCGCTTGAAGTCCGGCCGTGTGGCGAGAAATTCCCCCACAATGTGATACTCTTCGTCCTCCTCCTCGGCATGCTCCAGAATAAAGTGCCAAGCGTCGCGCGGATTGTTTATAACGCTGGAATCGTAATATTTCCAAGTAGTATTTAAAACAAATATCTTAAGGCTTACCCGCCATCCATGGTAAAGTCCATTATAGCCGGAAATACGTATTCGGCTGATTTAAGAAATAATCGAAATAAAATTGTGGCCTCTAGCATGGGTATTAACCCAATTCGATAGCCCTGACATTCAAGCTTATGCTTTTCCGCATCGGAGTCAGAGCACTCCTTGGAGCAGTAGGTCTTGTAACGACAGTGATCGCAGGTATAAAGTAATTCCTGATGCGTTTCGCACAGACTGCAGTTCAGGAACGGTGCACTGAACTGAAAGAAGAGGGGATCCTCCACTAGAACTATTGCCCCTTTGGGAATATCACTTGAGGCCAAAACAGCGGCGGAATTATCAGCAGACTTTGGGCTGTAATACATATATTTTAGGTAATTTCAATAAATTAAGGTATTTAATAAAAATTAAGCTTACACATATTTACAGGCCTTGCTGGCGTAGGGAATTTTCCTGCCGAACTTATAACCAAGATTCGGCTCAAAGACCTTGCGAGCCGTGTGCTTGCAAAGCTCTACATTCCTGGAGGATTGGTTGATTTTCTCCTCATAAAGCTTTAGAACCGACAAAGTGCTGGCCATTTCTTTGATACAACAAATAACAATAACATTTAGAATCAACTTTACAAAATGTTCAACTCTTTATTGTACTCACCACTGTTTTCAGATATGGAGGCCTTATCTGTAAAAACATTAATTAGTATATACAATATATTTAGGGTGTTAGTGTACCAATTAGCTTCTTCACATAAGCCAACTTGTCCCTGGCCGTTTGATATTTTCTCAATATATACAGGCAAACGCACAAGTAGATCTCAGAGACTATGGTTCCCTCCGTTGTTTTAAGGGCGACCGGCAACGATTCGTAATATAGCAGGTCATTGCAGGCGATCTACGGACGAAAAGTATGTGCGTGCATCCATCATTAGTAGATTAATCATTGATTAGACCTGCAGATAGTATAAATTGTTTACCGCATGCTCGCAATTCTGCAGGTAGACCACACTTCTGGCCAAGATCGCATCCACGAATGAAGTCGATTCACTGGGTCCCCGGCAAATGATTTCGTTTAAATTTAGCAAGGTCTAAAAGTGGTACTACATAAATTTAACGATCTGAACAAAAGGAAACAGCCTACAGACCTGTTTCATCACATGGGTGTCTTTCAGCTTCAGGCACTTTTTGGAAATCGCCAGGCAACTTTCAGCGTTCTCGGCAAAGTCCTTGAACGCCGCATCAGTTTCCTTTCGCATGATCTTCAGGAACAGTTCACACTCTCTAGAATTACAAATTTGGGTTAATGTTTGATGAAATACAATGATAAGTGAAGTATAAACAAAAAGACATTAAATCAAGTCGTCGCGATAGGACGCGTGTCGTCGAACAAAAGCATTGTTACTTACATCAGGTTGCGAGGACACATGACAAGGGTCATAGTGTCATATTCCGAGTCCTCGGGAGAAGGGTCCTCCACAATATACAATGGTATCCTACGCATAATTCGTAGTTAATTTAGAAATTTCACGAGAACTTGCAATTTTCAAGCTCTCGCGCTAGAAAGTGTGACCGAATCTGTGAGCGATAGAAATGTTGTTTATTGTTGAAAGCGCATTTCCTAGGAACTTTGTTATTGTAAATGAAATAAATTTAAATAATACGTTTGTTTAAATTTCAATTTCAGATCGACTTTGAATAATTTTATAAATCAGAAGAAGAATTTTTCCTAATTTTACAGTGCTTTAAAACAAAATTCCTAATTACCCATAATAGATACAAGTGCCAGAAAGGAACAGAAAATGTCTCATTAAATGTCGCGCTCTCTCTCATCTGAGTACAAGTCACTTCGTCTAATTATAAGCTGTTTTATTAATTTTTTTTTAATACATAGGCGTCCAACTATCGCGATACTTTGGTAATATTTTCAGGGAAGGCAAGGGAATACCCTGATTAAATAAAATTTAAGGTCATACCATTCTATAAAAGAACTAGTTCTTTTAGAGACCATCACTATTATTTCAGAGCCCCAGCATGGGACAAACTTTTAGTAAATAAAATCTTAAAATATGGGCAAAACCTCAAAGGATAAACGGGATATTTACTACCGTCAGGCGAAGGAGGAAGGCTGGCGTGCCAGGAGTGCTTTTAAGCTCCTTCACGTGGACGAAGCCTACGGTATACTTGATGGTAAGCTTAACGTGGTGGTCCCACTCCTTTCGGCTTTTAATATTTTATAAACTTTAAAACAGGCGTCCAGCGGGCGGTGGATCTGTGCGCTGCTCCTGGCAGCTGGTCGCAGGTGCTGTCCCGGAAACTATACGATCCCTGTCAAACGGACGACGAGAAGGCCGCCGTGAAGATCATTGCCGTAGACCTGCAGGCCATGGCTCCTATCCGGGGCGTTATCCAGCTACAGGGCGACATCACCAAGCAGTCCACTGCCGAAGCTATAATTGGTCATTTTGGTGGGAATAACGAGGAAAAGGCGCAGCTTGTGGTCTGCGACGGTGCCCCGGATGTCACCGGTGTCCACGAAATGGACGAGTACATGCAGCACCAGCTCTTGGTGGCAGCCCTCAGTATTGCCACCTGTGTGCTGGAAACTGGCGGCACCTTTGTGGCCAAGATCTTCAAGGGTAATGCCACCTGGCTGCTTAGCTCGCAGATGCAAATATTCTTCAAGAAATTCGACATTTACAAGCCGCCCAGTTCGCGTCCATCGAGCATAGAAGCGTTTGTAGTGTGCTCAGAGTTCTGCCTGCCCGCCGGCTACATTCCCCAGGTGATTAACACGGCTCGAGATGATATCAGAGTGCTGGCACAGAAGACTGGATCCGATGTCAACCGCCGTCTAGTGCCCTTCATCGCCTGCGGCGATTTGGGCGGTCTGAGCGATAGCTCTGGAGATCGATCTGAAGCTTCAGAAGATTCAAACGCGGTAAGAGCTGCAATTTCCAGTGTTTCTGTATTTCTTACTAATTGTTAAATCCACAGGACGTGCAATACGCCTACGATGCTGTTATGAGTGATGCATTTTATCCCTTGGAATTCAAGGAGATCATAAAAGCGGTCTTTGACGAACAATTGCAAACTAGCTAAATTTGTAAAAATAAAATATGAGTTTTAATATATTTAAATGTCACGTCTTTGTTTGCCTAAGATGGAATATAAACAACACTTACTTTAGCTTATGTAATGTCCTTAATCCTTAAGACTAAATTATTTTATTGGGTGTGAATTTTGTCATTTAAGCAACAGCTTTCGCTGTTCGATTTCTAAGAGTTTCTTCTTTAATTCGATTTTTTCCGCCATCAACTGTTCGATGGCGAGGTGGTGCCGCTTGTCCTCATACAACTTCTGCTTGTACAGGACACAGAACTCGTTAAGGGCGCTGCTCGTGGCATCGTTGACAATGCCAATATTATTGCTAATTTTCTCCAGCAGCAGTGTTTCTTCGTCGGTTCGACTCGCTGCCAACGCGGCACGTTTACTGGACTGCAGGTAAAGAGGGTCTATGTCAGCTTTGGTTTCCTCCGGCTCATAAACGAAATCGGTGGAGGTGTTCAGGGCATTAGTGTCATCCTCCGGAACCACATCCTCGACGTCGTCCACATCAAACTCGGTGGCGGAGTGGTCATCGTTCATTTCGTCGTCATCGGAAACCTTCATGATGATTTGGCTAACATCCTCGTTGAGGCGGCACAACGTGGCTATTGTTTCCTCTGACGAATTGAGACTGGTACCAAAGGGGACATTGTGCATCTCATTCTTTTCCACCTTCTTTAGGATGAACCTCTTCCAGTCCTTCAAAGCCTGTAAAAACGCAAAAGAGTGAGTAAAAAGGGTAAATGTTATTCAGAGGCGAAGGATTTCCCACCTTCTTCCAGGTGGCCACGTCCTTTCGCGGGGGTCCATGACGATTCAGGTCTGAGGTGAGCTGCTCCCACAACGACTCCAAATTGCTCCGCGTTTCCCACGTCGGGTTCTGCAGCAGCCGCGGATGCTTCTTTACGAACTCAAGCAGGATCACCTCCTGCGTCGAGTTCCGAGGCTTGCCCTTATTCCGGTCCATGGCGCTACTGCTACCCGTCGTTTGATATTTGTATTTGTGGTTCTGCGACAGGGGAGACGTTGGGTGCATCCTGTTCATGTGTTTGCTGAGATTGGTGGTGGTCGTCTTGTAGGACAACTTTGCCTTGCAGATGTTGCACAACGCATAGGTGTCATCCACAGCCCGGAAGAAACACCAAATTTCACTCGTTTTTCGCTTCATTTAAGCTCCTTCCACGGGTTAAATAAGTTGTTTTGGAAAATAATCAGTCTTCTCAAAAAGAACCAGTAATTTAGGGATGTGCTGGCAACGAACTAACCGATAGTTCGGAACTGGTTCAGGATATCGCCTGTCCAGTGATTATATGGGGTAGTCTTTGCAGTAAAAAATAAAATTTTAAATATTTCAATTTATTTTTATTTAATTATTAAGGATTGTAGGCTCTAGATGCCGAAATTGGTATACCCTTGCATTTTGAATCAGGCGTTGAATTTGAAATCGACCATAACTAAGGCTAAAATTTATTAATTTCCATTCGCAAAGCTTTTTTGTGGTGGTAATTATTATTTATTAATTATTATAAATATTTTTTATTTATTTTTTTAAATTAATTATTTTTTTAATTTAAGGCCTTCATATACCACCAAGAAGACCTAAGGTATGTGCAATGCACATATGGAATTTAAAAAGATTTCTTAAATTTATAGTTATTAGTAAAAATAAAAAAAAAAATATTATAACTCGACCATTTAATTAATTTTTTTTTTTTAATTCCAGCATTGGCAGTTTTAAAATTGATAATTCTAATAAAATTTTTGAAATATTTGAGATTTTTTTTTGCCAAAAATGTATACATATGATGTAAAGGGTCGGAGATGACTCCTTCACTGCGATTGCAAAATAATTTCTTTCTTTTTTTAGTTTAATTTTAATTTTACAGAAACAAAGATTTAAAAGCTTTATTTAATTAACTTTAGTTGCAATTAATTAATTAATAAAATGCAATCGATAGCTGCTCTTTCGATAGTGGTATCGATAGCCGCCCGACCGGCCATCGCTAGGTCACACTGGTGACAACTTGTCACTGACAAGTCATGATAATTTTTTTTAAAGCAATAGTTTTTCGCCATGGATGACTCGTTTTTCGGCTTCGATACAACTATACCGGTGAGCAAGGGGCGCCTCCACGGGTGTAGTTTTATGGGGAAAGAAATCTGGCCCGGCGGGAGCGGCATTTGAGTGGAGATTTTTCTTCGAAACAGCCTCTTCGTGTGCGCTTTTCACCTCCGGAGGTTTCGCAAAAGGGGGCAATCGAAGGCCAGCGGGGGCCGTGGACGAGCGTGATTTAAATGTATTTGTATCAATTGCATCCCCAGGACGAGGACGGTGGCGACGGGCGCATTGCGGAGGAGGAGTATGATGCACTGAACGACGAAACCTTCGGATCGGCGATAAATGGCGACTGGGAGGAGGCCCACGAGACGATGGTGCGCCTCGGCGGCAATGGCGAGCGGGTGCGCAAGCGGCCCGCAGACGCGTCTGCTGGCGGGAGCACGGATGTGGATTTTCCCGACCATGGCAATGGAGCCTTTCGGCACCAGAACCTGCTGTCGTCCGGTCCGTCGTCCATCGGCTCTACACCGGCCCCGTTCAATGCCCCCTTCAGGCAGGCGCGCCATATTGGCGATTCCGACCTGGAGTTGAACCTCTCTTCGATGAAGCTGGACGACATGGACCTTTCCACATTTGCCGACAGCGAGGCCAGTGGTCTGAGCAATCGGATCAATCTGGACTCTGCCGTCTGGGCGTCGCAGCCATTTCCGAACAACCAGCCACTCTTTCGAGAGCCCCTGCGCAGCGCCTTCAAGCCACAGCAGCCGCACCAGCAACAGCACCAGATGAAGCCTCCGCCGGAGACTAATGCCAACTTCCCGCTGCACCACCTGCCGCCGCCACCATCGCAGCAGGCCGGGCCAAAGATCACCACTCTCGAGGACATTGAACGCAATATGATTATCCAGCAGGCAATGCCCAAGCAGCAACAGCAACAACAGCCGCCGCCGCAGCAGCATCACCATCAACAGCCATCAACAGAGCGAAAGATGTTCGACGACTTCAGCCTGAGCAACAGGCAGCAGGTGGCCACACCAACTATGATGCATCAGCAGAAGCAGCCCCCGCAGCAGCAGGCGTTACAACAGCAGCAACACAAGGGTAAGCCAGCCATTTGTGTGCTTTATTAGTTGGAAAAACATTGAAACCAAATATAAATATTGAGTCCCCTTCTCAAGATCCAATTTCTGGCTAACATAAACATTAAAATTTCGATTCACAGCACCTCCTGGCTTCTTGGGAACGCCGCAGACCTCTCCACCCAGGCCAAATTTGGGCTTCCCTGGTCCCCATCAACTGCCCGAGCTGCTCCCGACACCGCCGTCGCAGCAGCAACTAAACGGCATGGGTGGCAATCGAGCGCCTCCCGGCTTTATCTATCCGCCGGGTATGCCCGGCAATATGCCCCAACTGCCGCAGCATCCGCTGATGCCCCAGCACTTGCCGCCCAACTTTCCGTTGCCCGGCGGCAACCAGCGCCCACTGCCCAATCCGCACGCCCTGCCCACGGCTCTGAACAACTTTGCCATGCATCCGAGCTTCAATGCAATGCGCGCCGCTGGCCTCCATCCGGCGGCCTTCATGCAGCCGCCACATCCGCACCAGATGCAGCAGCCGCGGATGCCGCCGCATCCACTGCAGTCGGCCAATAGCCTGCTCGGTCAGCAGCCAAACTCCATGTACAACATGTTTAACATGAGGCTGGTGCAGGAGATCCAGCAGAACCATCCGCTGCTCCAGCAGGCCGCCGTGGCCCGGCAGATGCAGCAAAGCCGTGCCGGCTCCGTGGTCAGCGACCGCCAAAAGAACCAGATGCAGCAGCAGCAGCAGCTCGGTCGGCGTCCGGATGGGAACTATCCATTGGAGGAGTACGATGAGTACGCGAACCTGATGAGTACCCGTGACAAGCACTGGCTGATTGGGATCCAGCTGTCGCAGTTGAACACGGACACGCCGTACATCGACGATTACTACTTCACGGTGCACAGGGAACGCAAGGCTCAGCAGAACGGGCAGATGCGCAACAGCCAGGCGCACAAGGACAACCAGCTGAACCATCCGCTCACCCAGCCGCGCGGCCATGCGCAGCTCATCCTCGTCCAGCTGGGCAACAAGAATGGAACTCGCAATGGCCATGGACGCGAGCGCCGCAACTCGGAGAACACCAGCAGCACGGGCGGAGGCAGCACGAACAATGGGCCTGGTGGCAACAACAACAACCTGACCGGTTACATCTTCTCGCCGTTGAAATTTGAGAACTCGCTGGGCAAGCTGCAGTATGGCAGTGTGACGGCGCCGCGCAAAATCATAGACGCCGACATAATGGGCGGCGAATCGAGCACAGGCACCGATGCCACCGCTACGTCCTCCACCAGCACGAACCCCAAATCCAACGCAGGAACTCCACTGCTGCCCTCGGCAAGCAGCGAAGTCAATCCGAGCAGCATGCGAAAGTCGCGTCACATTTTGCTGTTGATCGAGACGCTGTACCGCTATCTGCTCAAGCTGGAGGATCTGGAGAGCCCCGAGGTCATGGCCACCATAGAGCTGAAAAAGAAAAAGGAGGCCGAGCGTATCGCAGCCCTAGAGCAGCTGGAGTTGGCCAACAAAACGGCCGAAGAACGGGCCGGCGAGGCAGCCAATCCGCAGACCATGAATCCGCAATTAAAGAACAAGTTCAACTACGAGGTGGAGACGAGGTCGGCTCTGGTCAATAAGTTAAGGGCGGGTCTGGCCTTTGACAAGGTGGTGTCCATGATGAATGTGCGCAAGGGAAAGGTGAGTTGGGGAAAATATTGAAAAGTATGGTAACGCAACAATACTTTATCCTTGTAGATTCTTCTCCGTCGCATTATGCCCTTCATTGCGGATCAAAGCGTTTGCTGGACAGTTTGGAGCGGTGTCTTCTGTTCGCTCCAGACCGTAGTGAAGAAGGACAAGGACGATGTTGAGGGACTCTTGTACGCACTCTATCCAGAATTTAAGAAGCACATCAGCAAGGCCAGTTTCGAGAACCTAGTGAGCATTTCAGCAGCCATCACGCTGAACGACAAGAAGCTGACGGGCATCTTCTGCAGTCGCGTAAGTTATCCCTACTTTTGTTTGCTAAAACGTACCAACTGATTGCTTCGCTTGTAGTTCGGAATCCTTTCACTGGTTGCCCTTATACTGCGCGCCGAGGAATTATATGTTTCCCGAACGGACTCCACCCTCATCGAGGAAAACAGGCAGAGGTGGCGAGAATTTTTGGCACAGGTAGCGTCCTGCCTTAATCGCACCATTCAGAATCAGACCATCTCGGCGGCCATCGAGTCGGATGCGATTCAGCCGCTAATGGACCACTTTGAGCGGTTCAAAGACCTAAAGCTGGACGCCCTCTTAGCGTTAATAACCGAAGCCAGGCATCAAATCGATTAGGTTGCGTTTCTAGCCTTTTATTTCACCTGATCGGGAGGATTCAGATAATTGTAAAATTGATGTAGTCGAGTTCAGTTTGCTTTACTCAACTACGCATATGTTTGTATAAATTATGTATCCAATACTTACATATGTACCGATATGTACGACCGTGTTTACTTGAAAACATATTGCTGCTACAGGGTATACAAATCTCACGCGGAAAATGAGAGAGTACTCGGCGACGGTCAATAAACTTTGATAATAGTTTGTTAGAAACGTTATTTTATCCGAAATTATGTGCACACACACACACACATTGTATAAGAGACAGAAGAGAACATGTTTTATAAATAATATATATCGAATGGTAGGTTTTGCTCATTGTACATACTATATCATTTCGTATTTGATAAGGAGTACTTTTCCGGCATTTTCTTTAGAGATTTATTATGATAATCCCCCCTATATCATTCTGATAATTTTCCTACTTTGTCATCGAATTGAAACAATAACTAAAGGACTTTCACTATAATTTGTACGCCTCGAACGGAGGACGAAACTATAATATGTATCTACAACTAAAACACTTTTTAGCGCCTTTATGCATACTCGTCTAAACAGGCAACCATTAATAGCTATTTACTTTCCTGGTATTTGTAAATATCGGTTTTATGAAATTTCTCCTATACGTATAATACATTTTGGGTTTCATTGAATCAAATTTGTGTAAGACCCGATCTAATCATAATCGAGACATTCAGCATAAATGTGTACTAAATAATTAGCATTGTGAGTGGTGCCAGTCGAGAAAACGTGTTTATTACAACAAAATGATCAAAATTGTGATACATTTTGACTTTTTAACCTAAACGAGACGAAGATGGTCGGAAAAAATTAGTGTAACACAAAGAAAATTTCAAATTAGAAAAAGAAAAAGAAAAAAAAAACCCAACAAAAAAAATGCAATTTTCGTAAACCTTTTGTAACGCAACGGATAGATATTTGTTGTAAGAATCCGTTGTGAAACATTTTCATTTTATTTCGTTTATTTTTAGTTTTATTTCTTTTTTTTATCATTTTTGACCATTGTGCTTAAGTATATTTTTTAAAAATTGAATTCATGTTTGTATCTACAATGGTAATACCATTCGATTGCGCAAGATTACGATGCTTTTTGTAAGCAAGTCAAGAGTCAAAGTACGATAGCTGTTTAAGAACGTAAAAGCATATACAATAATTATTGTAGATTAATTTGTATTTATCACCTGAAAAAAACAACAAAACACTTTCAATTTTTTTTAAACTTAAATATGTTTGCAGATTGAAAAACCAACTTTTAAAATTCATATGATTTCAAGGAGTATAATAAATAAAGCATACCATTTCACAGAACACACCGAAACCAAAGAAGGTCTTTTATATGGAATATAGATTATATTGGAAAAGATTACAATATTATAAATGTTTATGAGGTAAATTTATGTTTTTTTCGAAGAAAGTAATACGGCAAGAAAAGTTATAATTCTTAGTGCTAGCTCAGGGTCGTGATTTTGCCGATGTGGTTTATTCTATTTTCTCTATATATCCCATAAAATTATAGAAATCTAAATCTAGAAACAAAAAAAATTGACTTGGTCCAAACAAAATTAAAATTATTTTATCTACAAGTATTAGTTTTGTAGTAGTATTTTTTAAAGCTAGAAGTCTAATTTCTTGATACGTTTCAAGAACTTTCCTTTGGGTAATAATAATTACAATTACATCCATATGAACAATTGTAAACGACCGCGCAATGTGCTTATCATAGTTGGGGGCCAGGGGCTGCTCCATCGCATCAATGGAGAGCGGTGACAGACCGTGCTTTGTGTCTGTCTGCGTTTTGTTTTTGGCGCAGAATCAAGCGTCGAAGTGTCGGCTGTCGGCAGTTGGCCCGTCGTCAGTAAGGGACATTTTGTTGGGCGGAGGCGCCAAAGTGCGTAACAAGTGGCGGCGGCGCGCTCGAGAATTGTTGCAAATTTCTGAGTCGGCGACGCCAAACCACGGCGGCACGGCGACGGTCACCAAGACGACAACTTGTCGGCAGCAGTGCCAGTCCCAGCGCCCAGCTCGAAGGGATGCGAAGCCCACGCACCCATGCCCACCCCACACAGCCACATGCCAGCAGCATTTTGTACACTTGGAAAAAGGAGGTAGGTGGAATTAGGATTTAAAAAGATTTTATGTTTTGAAATGAATATATCCTTGCGGTGTATTATTATTTAAGACAAAAGCTTGAAACCCAGTGTAGAAGTCAATTTCGACCCCATAAATCATATATATTCTTGATCAGCATCAACAGGGGAATCTTTCTAGATATGTCAGGAGAAAATCGATTTTTGGCCATTTTTGCAAAATTTTATAAGGGGTTACATCATTAAAATTTTTGATTTTGATAAAAAATTGAATTTTCAAAATTTTCAAATGAAGTATGCAGATTTATAAACTGTAGAAAATCTGGCACAGAACAGTTTTCCGATTTAAAATGAATGCTCATTTGGCCGAGTTATGATATTTTTAATTTAAAAAAATCAAGAAGTTTTTTAATATAAAAATCCGATTTTATAATACAAAATAATATTTTTCTAAGTGAAGAAATCATTTTCGACCCCATAAACCATATATATTCTTGATCAGCATCAACAGGGAAATCTTTCTAGATATGTTAGGAAGAAATCGATTTTTTGGCCATTTTTGCGAAATTTGATAAGGGGTAACATCATTAAAATTAGCTAATATGGCCAAAAATTTTGATTTCTTAAAATTTTAAATTTGGTATGCAGTTTTTTTAAATTAATAACAACTAACACAAAACTGCTTTCCGAATCGAAATTAATTCATTTTTGGCTTAGTTATGATATATTTTAATTGTTACCTGCAAGGGTATACAAACTTTGGCTGGCCAAAGTTAGCTTTCTTTCTTGTTTTAAGTATATTATAATTCAATAAATTAAAATTATTATACCCTTTAAGGGTATAAACATACGTTATTTCCCTATGTTTCCCCACTTTGGCGCCAAAAGTATGACGTTATTCATCGATTCCCAGCATTTTCTGCAAGTGTAAGCAAAGGCTAGACTTAGACAGACGATTGCGGCGACCAGTCGCCCGGCGATGCTTCTTCGGCGACACCGACAATGCCACGACGACGACAACACGCGACAGGACTCTGTCGAGGAGCGGAGCGGAGCAGACAGTGCCGCAGTTCTGGCCAGGATAGTACACAGCCCCGGACGGGACAGGACACTGGCGGATGCGGATACGCAGAACTTTGATTTGCGAACGGGCCAAGTGTGCGCCACTGGGCGCCGTTATTATTGCCACCATTGGCGCGCCAAACGCCGCTGCTCTCACAATTAGATGCGAAAATAGCCGGCGCGTCGATGATGACGAGTTATTGTCGCGTCTATCTGGTCGTTGTTTTTGTTGACGACACCGCCGTCGATGGGGGGGAAAATGGGGGAAGGGGACAAAGGATGGGGACAGAAGGATGAAGCCTTCTCCCTTTGCAAGAACACATTATAGCACATTAAAATGTGGGTGAACCAGGATCTGGAATGATCCATGCCATCTGCTTCAAAGGATCTCAAATGAGTTTTAATTATAAACAAAGATCAACTGATAAGTTACACTTAAAATAAAATCATTTCAGATCACTAAGACTGGATCTTAAAAAGGTAAAATAAAGTATTTTAGTTTGAAATATCCCAAAGAATTTGGTGCCTGTAAACTATTCCAATGTGGCGTATACGTAATTTAGAAGTACATTTTGACATATTTTTTATCAATATAATTATATAAAATCAATTTCAATATTTAAAAATATTTTTAAATACATATGTAAACATATTCAAGTTTTTTAAATCGTTATTTGTTTTTTAAAGTCCCCAGCTCTTCCCTTATTGTACATGCATAAAATAGACCTGCCCAGAAAAGCCTTGATTAACTTGACGTTCAACCTGGTTATATTTGATTTAACAGCTTAATTACCGGTTAATGAGAATCGCTGTTTGGATTTTTCCGCCAATTGCCAAGGGGTCGTCGCCGTGCACAGTGAAGGTGGGGGAAATGTAAACTTTCCCTTCCCATTTGGAACTAGGGCTTGCTGTGCGGTTTAGGCCAACTTGGGCCGCCAGTCGCCATCGTCAGACGCCGGCAGCCAGCATTTGAAAAACGAAATGGCGCGCAGATTGGTTTCGGCTTAGACACCACTGCGACTACGACTAGACTAGACTAGACGCCAACTAAAAATTTATGTACTTGCTCCGCTATGCTTTTTGCAGTCCCTCAATTTCTTTCAATTTAATCGGGTTTCTTATTCTTGTTATTGTGTAAGTATGAGGATGTTAACAAGACATTAATTAATCAAGATAATCGCAGAGAGATTTGGTTAGATGTGTAATATAAGTTTGACCTACTAAGAGAAAAATAATCATATGAATAAATCCATTTTTTGTGACTTAAAATATATAAACAAATTCAAAAAAGGCAAGAAATATTTGTAAACAAAATAAAAATAAATTATTTAATGTGTTATTATATCTAGATAATTATTTAATATAACTAATCCCAACACAACTAGAAATGCGTAATGCCCAAACCTAAATAAATTCCATAATGAAATATCAAATTATTGAAAAAACATTATAACTCAATTCCAAGATGCCGCCAGCTCCGGTAGCCAAAAACCAAAACAAACAAAAACCCAAACAACTAATGTGCCCCACAGAAAAAGCAACCGGGGAAAGACAATAAACTCGGATAACCAGCCATACATATGCATGTGCCAGTGCCAGTGGCGGGCCAGTATGGGTGCATGAATAGCCGGAGTGGAGACTACACTGACAATGAGTCAGAATTCGGGACGCGGACGAGTGGCGTCGGCGTCCAAGGCGGACTCCAACTCGCAAGCTCGCTTCAGACGACGGCGGCGACGGCGCCTTGTCCAATGATTCTTCCGTGCCGCCGGCGAGTCCGAGTCCGCGTCCGTGCGCAGTGCCACAAGTCCCAAGTGCGCACCCGTATCCGTGGCTATAAAAGGACGACTCCTGCCACGGACAGGCGCTTAGTTGGCTTAGAAATGTGCCACAGGACACGTCGGGCTACATCGGTAGAGTTCAAACGCGCGCCATCATAATAGTGCATTCAAAAAGGAACAAAACATTACAAATAATTATAACAAAGAGTGCAATTTATTAAACAGACAAGAGGAATTACATAAACATAAAGATAATCAATGACAAATAAACCAGGTTAGTCAAGTTTTCAATCAATAAAAAGATGATTATAAACTTTGTGGAAAATAAATGTAAATATTTGTATATACTTACGAATGTTTAAGAAATATTTAAGAACTCTACAAGTAAAAATAACAAAGTGGAGTTGTCTAGTTCTTGTCAAAATATTTAAAAATACTTGTGGTTTTTAAGGAATATAAACTATCTTGGAATTCTTCTTTATTTCAAAGAGATGCATAAATAATTATGAATAAATGGTCAAATACAATCAGGAAATAATCTAAATTATTCTCTTTGAAACATAAAACTTAACTATTACCGATCTCTGCCGAAATATTCCCTTAACAAAGACCTCTGATCAAAATTAACAGGTAAGTCGATCTGGCTTTCGAGAGCTCAAAGGCCAGACAAATTCTTCCGACTTCAGGGAACAGGGACACACGCTACTCAGATTTATCTTCTTTGAATGAACTCTCAAAAATTAGCTTATGAAACTTAAAACCTAACCAAGAGCGAGGGAAACGGAGACAGACGTGAATATCAATGAATAAGAAACCAACCTGCAACTCGTTAAGGGGAATACAAATCTCAAAGAGTTGCACAGGATAAGAAGATGTTGATGGAACGATGCTAAACTGGTTTTCCGCTCTGCCAGGAATTTTGTCTGTTTCGGAGGAAGTCGCTGCCGCTGATAGCCGATTGCAGAAGATGCGCCAAGAATGCGAATGAAGACGAGGATGAGGACTCTCAAGGATGAATGACCACCCAAGTGGGCCCCTGTCAACTGAACAATTATTCGGGAGCGAAAAAAAGAGGGTCAGAAGATCAAGTACCATTACAGCTTATTAGCCTCGGCAGGTTTATTCTTAAAGCAGTGTGGGAAATTTTGTAAATAAAGCAGATCCTAATCCCACCGATTTCTAGTCTTTCAAGATCATTTTTCGCTAGCCTCAAACCGTACTTCCCAGAATTCTGCAGATAGCAAATTATAGTTTTTTTTTCCTTGCTGGAAAACATTCTGAATGACCCCGAATTCCACAGTTTGTCGGCATTCCCAAAAGATTTCTGTTCTTCCCGAAAAAAAACAAGGCCGAAACCGAAACCCGATACTTTCCCAGCATGCTAACGCGTTGACTGTGGGGCGAGTTAAGATTTCATAGATGACCATCTACTATATAAGCCTTGCCCATATTTATGCTAATCTACATACATATGTGCCACGTTATGCATTTCTACATACTATATGTAGATGTCAGTTTTATGGAGCTAAATTCTCAAGATGGGCATGGGCACGTGTAGAATTATGACATTCGATACAAGATCTTTAGCTAAACAGAGCGGCTAATATCAGATCATGTGAAATATTGCTTATTTCTTTAAAAGAAACGGATAATTCGGATAAAATTCTGTTTATATAACATATTTTAAAGGATTAACGGCCTTAATATACTTGAGATTAAGTTATACTTCATCATACTTTCAAATATAATCTTATTGCAAATATACTTAAATATAATCTTCATATTTGTATAAACTTTAGTCATCTTAATTTTCAGTTTTTATAAGTGAAATCCAAATAATTAACCCTCAGCAGTAAACGAGTCTTCAAAGTTAGCTTTACCTGTCTTATTATTTGTTTAGCATTTGCGGAATGTCTTTGGTATCACAAGAAAATAATGTATTCAAACTCCTGCTGCTGTCTCGTCCGGACTCCGGAGGTGATGCCTCCACAAGACGGGGGCGGGGGCCTGGTGTCCGATCCCCATCCCAACACCGAACCCCCTTCTTAACTCCTCGACTCTCGACTCTCTCGGTTATTTAACGCTCACGACGCCGGTTCGCGGCGATCGAATTCCTCCTGCGAAGAAGATCAGCGGTCGGCCGACAGTTCCACTCCACAAGTGGCCGACTGGGTTCTCCTGTTCCCGACCTGTTATTATCGTAATGACGGGAGCCTATTTGCTTTTGTGTTTTCAAGTCGTCCAAACGAGAGACAATTATGTAGTTTTGCTGGAACTGACGAACCAAGCAGGGTTCCTGCTGCAACGTGGCACTGAGAAAAAATTTGTATACTTAGGAAAACTTAATATAATGTATAAATGTTAACTAAGTAGTAAGCATCGATATTTTTTTATAGGTTTTTTATTATTGATTTTAAGACTTTCTTGCTTTATTTTATTAGTAAAAAGACATTTTTTCGCGCAGTGTTCGCTCCGATCCTCGCAGAGTACGCTTGTGTGAGTGGGCACGCTGCAGGGGCGCCAGTTTGTATGGGCGTGCGTGTGTCCGTTTGTCCGGGTGTCTGGGCAGACATGGGCAAGGCAATTGCAACTGATATGCCCTTGATCACAAACATTCATCACATTTTGCGTCCACGAAGAGCGCGCTAAATGTGCCTTTGCTCCTCAGGTTTGCCGCCCTGGATAGGGAGGGAGTTAGGTTTTTCTTCGGTTTTTTAGCGATATAAACCGACGTATTTATGTGAGATACTAAAAAGGGGCCCATGTGCATTAAGGATTTGTGTTTAAATGCAAGATACTTTTCAAATTTTGGACCAGGAATAGGAAATATTTTTTTAGAAAATTATTAATATATATTTTTTTTAATTACCTAGATAGGTAAAGATATATCCTTAGATATCCTTAAAGATCCTTCAAAATTTGGTAAATCGGAGGCCAGAACTACTTAAAAAGTTGTCGAAGCGAATGAAGAATACAAACTTTACTAATTACCTAATTATTACATTTTTTCCATCTTAAACTTGTTTGATTTTTAATTTCTACATAATAATTGGTAAATTGGTTTGTATCTTTTTAAGTTCCAATGAAGGATAATTAGTTAAGTGTTTTTAAAGTATAAATAGGTGGTGTGCAAAAAGTAAAAAATAAGTAGGAATTCTTAATGAAACCATTGAAAATTTTTAATGAAAAATTCACAGGGGTTAGTTAATTTGTCAAAATAATTGTGCCGACTAGTGTATAGCATCGATGGCGCAGTTCGAGACTCCAAAGTCTGGTAGCACTGGTGGGTGGTGGGTGGAGACCGAAAAGTTTGACAACGCTGGTAGCTCGGCTCCAACGGAACATGTTCGAACAAGTTCTGTTTCAACGTGTTCTGTTTCAACATGTTCTTTCATGTTTGAGAGAGGAAAACCTATAAATATGGGAGCGCGAGATACAAAATACAAATCCGAAAGATACAGATACAAAAACTCAAACGGCACCGGACGGTTAATGCTTGAGATTTTATTTTTTAAGAGGAGCGGCAACAAATAAATTATAAATAATAAATAGTCGCCGCGCCACTTGTGTGTTTCGTTCCCGTTCATGCAAAAGATACATCCAAAAGATACATCGTTCATCCAAAAGATACATATCAACAAAAAGATGGATTTTTAACGTCGTTCCACGCAGAGTAATCCAATAAAATGATACTTTTTGTGTGCGGAACTGTCGACCGATTTTTGGGATAGCGCCGGAAGTACGGAATTTCGTATTTTATTTTCGAGAAACGGGAACACGAACTTTCCGTTGTTGTTTACAAGTGTGGAGTTCGAAAACTATCTGCCCCGGTGCCACTCGAAAAGAAAATCAAAGTGAAAGAGCAAAAAATACATAAAGCGTGAGTGCAAGCAAAATTTAAAACCGAGGAATCAAAGTGAAAATTGTGTGGATTGAAAATCGCTGAAAAACGCTTATTTGCTGTTATGAATTCTGTGCATGTGTGTGGTGTCTCTGTGCCTGTGTGTGTATAGTCCGCAAGCGAAGAGCTTCTTCGCTCTCCGCCCGGCTTTTCCTGCCTTTTTTCTAACGGTTACGGATCTCCGATCACGTTGTCAAGTTCCAATTGGAGATTGTGTTAATTTGCGAGCTCGCTCGCCCGTTTGCCTCTCGCTGCGTGTGTGTGTGTGCGCAAATTAAAAATCAATAGGCGAAAGAAAAGCAACAAATAATAAACCCACTGCTCGCTCTGCACGTGTGCGTGTGTGTGTGCGGACCCAAACTTTAACTGTGCAAATAACTGAAAAGAAAAGAAGTGCAATTGTTCCCCAGCCACGTACACATATTGTACCTGCATTGGGCCACAAACACACACACACAACTTTCATGTACGTTCATATATACATATATACAAACATATGTACGTAGATGCGGCAGCGGCGCCGGCAGAATCGAAGCAGCGCGAAACAACAAAACAAAAAGAGCACCTTTTCCACCACGTTGATTTTGTTATTATTTCTTTTCGGCTCGAAATCAACACATTACCTGGCATTTATAAGCACACACATCTGCAGGGCGGTGCAGAAAATAAGACTGCGATTACCAATCCACGAATTGAATAAGAAATTTAACAAAAATCGCCGCCGGCACGTGTTTTAAGCCCAATATAAATGTCGTTGTGCAATATTAATAAAAATTGATTTCCTCTGCAGTTCAATGTAAATCCAAAACAAATCAAGTGTAATCCCAAACATATCAAAAACCCCATGTAATTTATCGCATGGATGGCAAACCAAAATACATATCAAAAACGGTTGAAACGGATACCAATTGCAAAATATACTTGAAACAGTAAGTACCTCCTATTTTATTATAAATAAATGCATATCTATCAGCAGTCGTGATTATGCAAACAATGTCTTGGTGGTAGAAACAAGACGATACAATTTGTCCCCTAATTTAAGATATGGAAATTCAGAAAAGTGTTCTTATAGGAATCACGGCATATCTTAGAAACATTTTAAAAAATACATAGTGCAATTTCAGCATTGTTCTGTTAGGGAATCTTTGCTTTTATCTAGCTAGCATATTAAAACTTAAAAACCTTTAAATTCAATACACATATTTAAGCTATTGATTGATTTGCAATTTTTAAAGTATCTTCGTCCACCCATTTGTATTTTAAAAAGTTCACCTATAAACAACTAGTTCAGTTAATTCATATCTCCTAATCAAGGTGTTGTGTATCTGTTACCAAATCGTGGAGCTCTATCTACCGATTGTTTCCAATTGAACTTCCAATTAGTCATGCTTTCATTATCAGAAGTGCTACCTACAAAGAGATATACATATATGTACATAATACATACATACTATGTACATATTAATGAAAGCTTAAAATCGGGAAAAGCAATCACTCTGCAGTTTCGAATAAATTCTGAAGAATATGGATTGTATATGGATTTTCTTTCAACTTGCTGTTTATTGCTTTGGCATTTAAATGTTCCGAATAGAATATTCCCATTGCCTCTGGATGTTGCGTACTTGTAGATATAAAGTTCCGGGAAATTTTGAAAACCCCTATATTTTCAAATTATGGTGATTTGGAAATATAACCATTGTGAAGAGAGAAAAGAATTGTACATTCTTGTAAATAAAATATAACGGAATTTAAAATCGGTAGAGTTTTAGAACTGTGTATGCAACTTTCGAAATCTCCGCTACATTTCTGGTAATTAAAAAAAGATTTCGAAATCTTTGAAGGCGCAAAGAGATACAGAACTTTGGAGCCCATAGAATTCTGGAATCGCTTTTAGGAGAGTTCCGTTCCGAATCTGCGACCGATTTGATTCCCACCACACACACTCACACACACACACAAGGCAGCGCACTCTCTTCTGTACGACGCTACGGTAGATTATTCCAAACTCACCTCAACCTTAAATTGTTGATTCTTCAACTTGTCAAACCGGCTGACAAACCGACCGTCGCGTCGCCCCCCGTTCGTGTCTGTCTGATATAAGCTTGTATTGGTGTGGCGCCATTCCGACGACGCCGCTGCCGCCTCTGCCGCCGACATCGTTACTATTATTTCTTTTATTACGTCAGTGGCGCCAGCGCTTCCCTCTCGCTCGCTCGCCCGCCGCCCTGCCTTGCTGCTCTGCACGCAAGCATTCTGTATCTGTGTGAGTGAGTGCGCGAGTGTGCTGTCGGTGAGCGTGTTTGTGGGGCTGACTCGTAATTTTGTTGCTGTTGCTGTGGCTGCGGCTGGCGCGTTGTTGTTGTTGCCGTCGTGCCGGCGGCGCCACTTTTGTCGTCGATAAGGAGCGCAAGAAATGCCAGCAACAAAATGGAAATGAAAATGCTCGCATGGGCCACACACAGACGCACACGCACTCATACACACATGATTGGGGCTGTTAATTTGCGGCGCTCCTCGCTCGGGCCCCCTCTTTTGCCGCTGCCCCCATGTATGCCCGTCTCTGTCTCGCCGACAGCTGATGCTGCCGCACAGATCTCTTGCATGTGTGGCTTGGCGCCGGCGGGCGGGGAGCATTACTCACTCAAGCGATCCGCAGCCTGGAAGCAGCAGATTCCTCGCTTGCCACCAGCAAGGGGCGTAGTCTGGAAAAAAAGAAGGGGATCGATATGCAGTCGTATTTTCCAATATTTATCTAAAGTTTTGTGGTATCTAAAAGTTCTAGTAATTGCTACTATCGTAAAGGAAATTAGGTACTTGGATCCTTGAAAATTATAGAATAGAAACTTATTTAATATATTCCTGACTTAAAATTAAAAAAAAAAGAAGATATATGTACATATGTATATGTATTTATAAAATTTTCAAATTGAAAAGCAACAAAGAGATTTCAACTTTTCCCTGATATATTCGCCAAAAAGTAGGCCATAATTTCTGCATTACCAAAGCCTGACTTCTAGATTATTTTGCTAAGATCCATTATTCTGGTAATTTTTGTTAGATCAAAATAGGTATTTCCTTAGTATTATACTTTTATTTTATTTGATGTGAGGTAATAACTTCATGGCCGAGTGGTCTAGTGAAAACCAGTGTTCTTCATAAACACCAGTGTATATAACGCTGCTGCGACGACCAATTAGGCCCGTAACTAATCAAAATATTCCTTTTTTATTGCAGAGTGCACAACACCACTGGATAAAACATATCAAACGCAACGAAAGCATATCAAGGCCAACGAGTGATACGAGGAGTGCAGCAGACCTTTCACCAAGTTTCTTAGCTCCCTGCTCCCGACCCCCCGAGAACCTTAGACCGAACCGGAACCCCGTCTGTTCCCAGTTCCCAGACCCATCCGTGAACCTAAGAAAATAAAACAAAAACTACGTGAAGAGTAAACAAATACCGTGACTAGCCGGCCCCGTCGAGTCCGCGAACCAAGTTAGTCAACTACAAATAATGCGCATACAATAGGATCGATGTTACCGCAAAATTGTATGTCCCTCCATGATATTCCCAAACGAAAAGAAGAAAGATCTATGGCGTTATGCGCTCAAAAACAATCCGGGTACGCGCGAAGGGGTGCCTCCAATGCCGCCCTTCCAGCTACCACGGCCGCCGCCCCCTCCACATCGACCCCGCCCTCATCATCATCATCAGCAGCAGCAGCAGGCTCTGCATCCTCCATCCCTTGGCTACTCCTGGGACGAGGACTCCTTGGCCATGCGCCAGACGCCGCCGCCACCCTACAACTCGATGCCCTGCGCCATGGACTGCTCCGGCTCCTCGTGTCAGAGTCCAGTCCAGAACAACAACAACAACAACAGCCATCCATATCGCCGCCTGCCAAATCCCCGGGAACGGGAACTGTCATCTCTGAGCTTCGGATCGGCCTGCGACCGCTGCTGTACCGCTCCTGGCTGCAGTTGCGCAAACTCCTGCGACGATATGTTGATCGAAGAAAGCGATCTGGAGCGGGAACGGGAACAGAATCGGTATCAGGAACCGCTGGATGCCCAGCAGCAGCAATTGCAACAGCCACAAGTGGATCGCCGGCTGCCGAGTGCCAACACCTTTGCGACCATGTTTCGGAAATGCTGCGGCAGCGGAACGGAATCCACCAGCGGATCTTCAACGTCCTCAATTCCAGCCACGATGCAAGCATCTCCTGCCCACCAAACCTACCAAACGCCGGCCCAATCCCAAGCGCAGAGTTTACGGCGCCAGCGCGAGGATTTCGATGCACTGATGAAGCCGCTCAAGCGGAAGCAGGTAGCCGAGCTCCTACTGGCCGTCAAGAGTCGCGTGGATCAGCCGACGAAGACGCAACGCGATGCCGTGGCCACCTCCTCCGCTACCGCCTTGACGACGCCGCCCACCTACCTGCAGTGCATCCTGATTCAGGACACAACGATCGCGGATCGGGAGCCGTATGTGACCGCCAGCCGGCTCTTCTTCTGGCCGGGACTGAGGAGCGGCGAGGAGCTGAAGCGCCTGCCTGCCTGTCCCAGCGCCCAAGACTGCGTCTACACGTGCTGCAATCCGCTGCACTGGTGCCGCATAGTGCACCTGCCAGGTAGGACTCGGGGTCAAAGGGGGTTTCAAATTAAAATAAAAGTATCTTGAGGATATTTGTTCAGCGATTTTGATTGAAATCTATGATCAAGGCCGTAGCATAATGGCTGCTTTTATTAAAGCAGCTTTATCTGAATCTTTTTGATTGTGGGGGGAGAAGTACATACATAAATCAGCTGTGTCAATACTGCTGAACGCGACTGTAGATTGCACACACAGCTGCACTCGATTCGGTTTGCTTGTATTTGGTGGCGCCAGAGGCACACACACAAAAATGCCGCCGCTCGCGAATTTAATTCTTTTTTTTTTTCGCAATGAGCATGGGTTGCACTCTGCCTATGTGTGTGTGTGTGTGTGGGTATTTTCGGTCTGGAAGAGCGAGAGAAGAAGCAGAGAAAAGAGACAAGGTGCAACCGGTCTGTATTAGGCATTAAATTGCTCCCGCAGAAAATTGAATTTCAAGTTCCTGCCTTGACTTTTGCCCAGACTCACACACACCGGCACACACACACCCACCGAATCCGCCGCTCTCTTGCTCGTTGATTCAGCTTTATCAAACTCACACACCTGCAGACAGCGTGAGAGAGAGAGGAGAGAATGTGCGTGAAAGCGCCACGCAAACGGTCGGCCCAACATGACGGGCGACTAAATTCTTTCGAAAATAATTTGCGTAAATTTAGAAACTGGCGCCAGGAAATAATCAGGCGTCGTCGCCAACGCAAACGCAAAAGCCAAAGCTACAGCAGAGTCAGCAAAGGCGGCGGAGTCCGTTACCCATTGCCCATACCCATTACCATTACCATTACAAAGTAAGAGTCCGAGCACTCGAACGTTTCGTAAAACACAGTCCAACTTCCCTAACCCAAACCTATATTTGCGCTCTAAAATAGTGAAAATGCAAGATAAGAACAGTTGTAGCTTCATATTGAGGTATTACATTATATTCCCGTTTCACCCATATTTTTCAAATTATTAAATAAAAAATATCAACATTTGTAATATGAATACGATTTGCAAGTCTATTCGATTGTATCTATAAGTTTGGAGTAAAGATTTTTACAAAACTTTCGGTTCTGGTCGTTGCAATTGCAAAATATTTTGACCCAATGGGGGAAGCTCCACTGTAGTTGGGGCCGCGGCATATCCGTCGCCACCAGCTAGTTGGCGCATCGTTTAGAGATCCCATTCGCACTATGTACAGTCGGGCAAACATCGGTGCATGTCTATATGCTACATATGTACATGTGCGCCTTCCGATTTGTTTGTTTTTATTTTTAGCACGCGCAATGCACACACTTCGTATAAAAAATATTAATTGAAGAATAAGATAGACTTTCTTTTATTAGTTTAATATCCCTAACTTACAATTTAATAGCTATTTTATATTTTATTACTTTTTGTCAACATTTTTCTAATTTCTTAAATATCTTGATGAGATTTCATTCAGTCCGTATTTATTTTAAAAAAAATTTTTTTTAACGTTTTCATCAAATTAAAAATGTGCTTAAATATGATTTGTGCTGGCAGTGCTATTTTCTTTCCCGCAGTTGTACATTCGTAAATATTGCACTTGCTTGTGTGTGTGTGGGTATGGTGCATCGAATGCAGATAGACAGATGCACACTGCACTAACAGCATATCGCCATGGGATTAACTTTCCATCATACGTAGAGTGTTCGATGATGAGTCCGATTTATTAATAACCCCCCCTGCCGTCGCCGGACAGTTTTACTGGGGCCCATCGAACCGCACACTATCTAGAACGTGCGTATCACTCGACCGAGCTTACAACTGGCCAGCCAGCCATCCATTCGTTCTGGTGTTAATCTAATCGGGCTATTATATCAGCACTAAACTGCATGTAATACATCATCAGTGTGGGTATGAGTATGGGTTGTTTTCATCAATTTAATTCTAACCTTAAACTGGAACTAAATCGCACATGTGCAGAAAAGTAAATAGGGAATAGGAAAGTGTTGCTAAGTAGCATTCTTACAAATGAAAACAGCTCCAAAAGTATAAAACTTCAGTCATCCGGTGATGACTACCTTCTGTAGCTGTATCTTAGGGATAGCTAGAGCTGTATCTTTAGGATTTACCATATCACAAGGAAAAGATTTTAAGATTTTCATTCTGTGACAATATTGTAAGCATTCATTAACTCATTAACTTAACTTCGTAAGACTAAAGATTCCTCCTTTTAAGATACATACATTTTTAATATGATCTAGTATAGAAAAAGTTATCTCTCCCTGGAGACGCCAGGTGCTGAAAAAAGCTCCATAATGAGTGCCATCTCAGAGATTATGGGTTGATTGTAAACAAATTAATTAGGAAATCGTATATGTTTACTCTGTGATTTTATGCTTAATAGCCGGTAAGATAAAGATCACCGTTTTTGCCAGTATTTTCAGAGAGTGCCCCCACTAACGATAATCACCGTAGATGCGCGATGGCAAAAAGGCATGTCTATACCGACATTCCTGTGCACAGAACACAATCTTTTGGGAAACATGAAGACTCTGTTCGTGCCGTTCTGCGGCAGATACCCGTACAGATTCAGATACAGCTTCCCTTACCAACGTGCCTTGTCTTGCCTTGCCTTGTGCCTGGCCATGCCTTACCTTGCCTTATGGCTTACCTGTGCCACTTACCTGTGCAACAGGCAACTGGCTCTGTTTCTGCTGGCGGCCGCCTCCTGCTCCGCTGGCTGTGTCATCGTCTGGACGGACGGCGGATGGACGGGACGTCCCGACAGTGACTGGTTTTTTAATGATGGCGCCGAACACATTAAACAAGTCGATAATGTTATTCCATCCGCATCGGCATCGGGGAACACAATTCCAGGAATTGTAACGACGAGTGGTCGCCGCTCGCTGGTGGCAGTCTTTGGACCCTTCCTCCACGAGAGCACCCATAAAAAGGATCATTTTGCGTGCCTGGGCCCTATCCATCGGATCGGATCGGAACCCATTGAGAGGTGCGGTTCTTGCTCGACCGCTGTTGTCCACAAAGCTCGGCCTCTCTGGGCTCTGTACGTTCCTGTAGAGTGGCCACAGATACACATTTACGTCCATATCTTTTCTTTTTTCTTTCTCGTTTTTTGCTGGTCAGCATTGTTTCGGGCTTATTGAGTGGTCCTAAAGGGGAACTTGACTAATTACCTTGCAGGCTTTTGCAATTTTCTCTGCTACAAAAAAAATTAAATTTTAGACTCTGAGTTGGATTTTGCTCTTTGATTTTTATTCTGTCTTCTCATAAGTGCAAAAATATGTTATCATGTCTATTGTAGAATGATCATATTTTGCCATTTTAATACTCGGTTTCAATTTGTATTCGAATGAAGTGGTTTTTCCAGACAGAAACTTTAAGTTTTTCAAGTCAATAACCTAAGAACCAAAAATTCTAGAATTAGATAACAAAAAGGAATATGATCCTAGACGAATCAGAATCCGAATCAATTAGTAATCTGTATGAACTATAGGCTTTATATCTCTTGAAACCCTAAACTTGAAAAAGAATTCTAGAAATCTTAGATGTAATCAATGCCGAATTCACTTAATTAGATCAAAATGTGAATCTGGGACATGGCTGATAAATAAAACTGCGGACCCTTGGGCTTGCTACGATTTCAATTGCTGGAATCTGACTCAGTATAGCCAGACTATAACTATATATAGCCCCAGAACCGTGGATATTATTCAGTTGACTGTGGCTATTTCGCCGACTGGTCATACGATCCATCCATCAGTTTGTTGACAGCGGGGCTGGAATGGAATGGACTGGGGACTGGCGGCTGGCTCTGGCTCTCCCTTTGGTTCGGTTTCAGTTTCGGTTTCGCTGCGGCGCTCGTGCTTTTTTTAAGAATTGTTAGATTTTCGACGTTGGCGTCGATGACGCGGCCGCCGCCGCCGCCTCATCGTAATCAGGTTTAACTGGTACACTGGGGCTTGGAGAACCGAGACGATACGGTATGGGCACGGGAACGGGAACGGACACGGGCACGGGTATGGGTCGGTATATGGATACATTTGAGTCGTCGAGTCGTCGGGCGCCGTTGACGAGGCACATCAAGCGATTTATGCGCCGTCAGAATACCAAGAGCATTTACAGATCTTTCATCGCGATCGAAATCTGTGCTGCTTACCTGTTGCATTTCGTCCGGCGGCTTTTGTTCTAGAGTCTAGACTGTTTTATATTTTATTATAAATTTTTTATTGAATATATAGATTTAATTGCTTTTAAGCTAATCAGTCCCATTCATATGTAAAGCTTATTTTAATCATATTTCGTTGATTTTACATATTTGCCGTGCCCCTTTAACTGCAATAAAATATAAGCGTTGGCAAACATTTTAGATTCGTTTGTGAATTGAAAATTTATTATGCAATAAAATAAATGTTGATTTGAAATTACCCTTTTTATGATTTAGAATTGGTTCACATACGGACTTTAGGTTTAATAACTCCATATATGAATAAAGCATATTTAGTTTATTCCTAAGTTGCGTAATGAATGCATTAACGTAATCCTATATTAATCCTAAAAGTCTGATTTTGATTTAGATTTGATTACAAGATCTGTAACATAATAATAATAAAACTAACCAAAAAATTAACCCGATTTCTAGTAAACTTAATATATTTTCAGTAATACTTTCTGGTTTGAGGCTAAAGCTAGTTTGAATCCTAATTGATATCACTTTCCATATATTTGCCGTCCCATAACTAAAGTAAAAAGTTTTATAATTAAACCGCTAAAATGTTAATGCGACGTTTCATAAATTATTGAGTTTATTGGATTGAATGAATAATATCTTGGGGTCCGACGAGCAATTCATTGAGGCTTTTGTTTGTGCGGATCTTTGCCATCAAATACGACCTGTTCCGTTCCGTTTGTTTTTTTGATTTTTTGCTTTTTGGCTCTTTGTTTTTTTTTTTTATTTTTTAGTTGTTGTTTTGTTTTCTGGGAGTGAAATGAGAGAAGAATGAAAACGGAGTGGAGTAGAATGTAAGCGAGATTAAACACAGCGCCGCAGATCAAACGATTTCTGCGCTGCGCCAATAAAATGTCCCCCATTTCGGGACCGCTTGCTGCCTGCTGCCTGATATGCAAAGATTACTATATTTATTTATATATCGCCGCCGATGTTTGGCTTGCTTACGCTTACGCTGGGGTTTCGCCTCTTCCTTTTCCTCCTCCGATCTGCCTCCGCCTTTGTTTTTGTTTGGCTTTTGTGCTCTCTTCTCGCCTCCACTCTTTGCTTCTCCTCTCTTCTCTCCTCTCTGTTTTTGTTTCGCTTTGATTTGCCGTACAAATATTCGATCTGAACACTACTAGTATGTATTAGTTTTGCGATCCGAACCATGATCTCATCATCGCGATGTGCGCCCCACTAGAAGACGCGCATTTATAACTCGAACTTTTGATTAACTCAAAATTGCGTGTAATCAACCGTGAACATGTCCTTACTACTCTGAATTTGGTTATGAATGATTCGAAAAACCATCAATTGGGGATTTTTCATAAAATTTGGATGGGGTAGTGGGATGTAGAATAGCAAACTAATAACTGGGTAATTCTATTTTCTATTATTGTTTAAACAAATAAGTTGTAGGAAGTTTTGAATTTCTAAAGAAATATTCATGAGTTATTCTTTAACAGGATTATTTTCAATCCGTTTTCCGTAAATCCATCTATCTTTTAACTAGTTGTAATTGTTAAAACACTAAGTTAAGTAGCAATATATGAAATAAAGAATCTAAGTTTCTACAATTTATAAAAATTGTATCTTAAGAATTTGTTATAGTACAAATACAATTCTGGTTAACCAAAATATAACTCTTATAATTATGAACCCGTGATCTCTGTATAAGCTTTAAAAACGAATGTATCTTTTAGATATCTAACCAATTCCCCTCTCTTGATTCTACGTGCACTTTCAGAACCCCAACCGCCGCCATACCAACGCTCAAAAATGCAGAGACTGAAAGATGCAGGTAAGTCCATCTCCAAATTGGGGAGAGCTCTCCAAGCCGAGCAGAACGATAACTTTAATGTCCCATTCTTGCAGATCCCGAAGAAGACTTGCAGAACGACGCACAGTCGGCGGCGCTGAGCACGTGGAGTGCGCGGAGCAGCAGCATTTCGGCGTCGAGCATCTTCAAGAGGACGGAGTCGCCAACGCCACCGCTCTTCGAGTCGTTCACCACTGACGGGAAAGGTGAGTTTCCAGTCCAGTCTCTCTTTGGCCCCCCCCCCTTACCTTATCAGGGATCCAGAGGGGGAGGGAGACCGCGCGGTGTTGCGATTATTTCGCCATGTAGGTGTGCGCGGCACTTGGGGCCGCGTGTGCGTGTGTGAGCTTATGTATGTATGTATGTATGTCTGAGAGAGACCAAGTTGCTCGTGGCGCCAGCTTGCCGCGTCAGGTCGTCACTTTCTATATTGATATTAACTTTTAAGCGAAAACAGCAAAAACGAAATGAAAATAAATAATGAGCGAAAAACAAACACAAGCGTCGAGAGAGAGAGAGCACCGCGGAGGCAGAGTGGGTGTGCGGGAGAGTATCTGAGCAGGAGAACGGGGAGCGGAGCGAGGTGAGTTGGCGCTCTCGACGGCGCCACAATCTTTGCGCTTACTTACAAGAGTGTGCTCCCAATCAGTGGCGTATACGTGATTTTATTAAGAGGGATCTTGGCATCAAGTTATTTGTTTTAAAAAGAATTGTTAACATTTTCTGTAAAGTTACAAGCTATAGCTTTTATTAATTTAAAATCAAGCTGTTGGTATTTTTTACCATGACTAAAAAGCAAACCCCCTGCAAGCTATAGTTTTAAATAGTTTCAGTTAAAGAGGACTTCACGGTATTAAGTTTATTATAATTGTGCAATAAATTGTACCCTCAATTCTTTATCTTTGCAATTACGTATACGCACAGTTGCCCAAAATTCGTATAAGGGGTTTTACCTTAAAAAAACCCCCGCCATTTCACCAAACTTAACTTGTAGTCGCGAAGGTGCCTTTGGCCCCACCAATCCCCTTTTACCACGTCAATGGGCCAATGATATCATTCGCGGCATTACCCGGCGACTGAGACGGCACCGTGAAACTGGCCAGAACACACACTCTCTGGCCGTATTGGACTTTTGTATATTTGACTTTTTTATGGCATTGTACTGGCGACAAAATGACGGAAAACTATTACATTTAAATGGACCGTTAAGTTGCGGCTTAACGACGATTGGGTGACAGGCCGGTTAAAAATAGATTGAAATTTCTCAAATTGATTAATTTCCATTAAAGTTTTGACAAATGCACATACTTTGCATATTCCTTGATAGCTCAATGTGATGTGGAAATTAAATATTTCGAGATTCTATCACAAACCTCTTTTGGGAATGCTATCTTTGTGGATGAATAAAAGGATAAATATTCTTAATTGAATGGGTTGGGTATAATCATTCTTACTTATAATTTTAAAGAATAAAATGAAAAATAAACCTTTTATTATTATAAAATCCATAATCTCAATTATAAAGATTTTTAGTGGGTTTCCATTGAGGCCTTATCTAAACAAACATAACCAATTAATGTTTTCTTTAGATTAAAACACTAACACTAAAGTCAGAATGAAAGACATTTTAAAGCTAAATGAGACACAAATATCCAGTCTAGGTTTTTCTTCGAAAAACTATAGTGTGAACTTATAGATCCAATTACCCCCTTCCCATCTACTGTAATCCATAGTTGGGGGTTAGGGACTCCACTATATAATGTACTATGTGGAGACCGAGTCGAACATGGGCTATTCCTTGAGAGCAGCACATGTGGGCCACCAACAAACTTACAGGCCACTGCCTCGACCCACACTGGCGCACAGATTGAAGATAAAATATTCTAAATTTAAAGATGATGTAGCAGCCCGTGGATTCGGGCATCCAACACAAATGCACATATGTATGTACGCTTATGTACCTACTTACATAAATATTAGCAAGGGGAACAACACAACAGCCATGAAACGGCGCTACAAAATATGTAAATAGCACAGGAAAAAATGCAGTAGGTGCATTTTTCGAATCGAAACCTTTGTAGTATTCCAAATGAAAATTTTAAATAATTACTTATTAAAAAATGACAGTAGACGCAAATTAGTAAACCACAGGTTTAAACATTTCAGATTTTCTCTTATTTATTAAAGGCTCCTCCCAAAAATGCATGCCTTAAGCAATTAACGTAAACAAATGAAAAAATCGTATAGTTCAAAAGATGCATTCTTTTTTGAAAACAGGTCAAAGTGGAGCCCATGGAAAACTTTCCGAAACCGAAAGATTTATTGACATTTTCCAGTATCCCCGACTAAAACATTTTGTACAATTTGTTTGATACAAAATGCACACTAAATATTAACAAAAATAACTTACAAGGCAGAGTTGTACCCAACAAATATTTAATCTTGACCAGTTTAAGATTGCGGAAAAGAGAAGCACTTGATTACCCAATTTTCCAAAATCACCTTTCTCTCGGATCAACTTTACCTGACGACTCTGGCTGGCCCCAAATCTCACTCTCGCCCAGTTGAGTCCGACGCCAGCCTGGTGGGGTAAACAATATTTCGTGGCCATGGCGAGGCGCGACGCGACGGAATCATTGCCGGCGTCGACCTAATTAGGTAAACATCGGACGGGCGCCACTTGCAGCGTCCAACGTCCGACGTTCAACGCCCCCGTCTCTTCCCCGCCGTCGTTCCCGTTTTTCGCCACACATTCTTTGCCATGCAAAATTTTAAAAGCCGTCTACGGATTTATTGCGATATATTTTTACTTGGCGCCACCCGTCTGGGCTTGGCCTTTGCGCCTTTCGGCGGCCTTTCGTTCAATTTTATTCTCGGTGAGCGCGTGCTGGCCATTGTTGCTGTTTTCCCTGCTGCTATTTCTCGCCAGCGATTTTCGCTTGGCGATTTTCCGATTTTCTGATTTTCTGATTTTCCGACCGATTGTGCGCACATATTTCTCGAATTGGCTCTCGCCAATAGCCAACTTCGGGCCAACTACAGAACCAATCGACTATCGACCCGCTGGCATTGCTGCAATTTGCACTTCGCTTCGCTGGCTGCCATGGCGTATGCGCAATATTTGCACTGTACTGCATTACAATGGGTGTTTGAGTCCATTGTTGATTGATAAATGTAAAAACAAGGGGTGTCATCTACAAAAGGGGGTCATTGAGTACACTTAATTAATTAATGCTTGCATAGAAATTAAGTGGTAACAGAAAAAAAAAACACTATAAATATTTGTTCTTAACTTTACAAATTTTCTTTTACAAAATATATAATATATGTGGGTTGTTTTTAAAGAAATGTCGTAGGCGTTATAAAAAGAAAACAATAACAAACTCGTATTTATGATTAACGTATATGTATGTACATTCTTAATTAAAATATAAAATATGCAGATATTCTTGGGAATAAAAATATACAAATATAAAATAATCGTCTTAAAACGGCACGTTGCAGAGGTATTTCAAAGCCTATTAATATATTAATTTCAACAATTTATGAACAATTTTATGGGGTCGTAAATATTAAATAATTTGTACTGAAAACCCACACACCTCCAACGAGTCTCGTTAGCAAGGATTTCAAATAGAGAGTTGCACTTGTTTCTCACTTTATTATTGCCCCGACACGCGTTCGGAATCGGAATATACAAATGAACCCATAAACAGACTCACGGTGCGGTGGGTTTTTGTTAAATATATACAGTCAGTCGGTCGTACAGGGGAGGCTACATATGCACAAATGAATATACCACACACAAGCGCGACGCCGGTCTGTTTACGTAATGCCCTGGCGCCAAAATTATTACCATTTAAATGTCTGAGCACACACAAGTGAGTGCGAACGTAATGTGAGTGTGCGGGCGAGCGGGCCAGCGGGCCAGCGACTTTGTTCCTTCTATTCGTCTCAAACGGAGGCGGAGGTTGGCGGTAGGCGGTGGTAGCTTACTGCCCCGATATTATTGTAATTTTAAATCAAACTTTATTAGCCGGCGAAAGAGTTATTGCCGCTGATGTGTACACTTTGTATGCGGGTTACAAGTTCGAAATTTGAATAATAGTTATTTACGGGAATACCTTAATCACAGGCATATTTAAAAATTCAATTAGTTGACTATCTGGTTAATAAGTTAATATGTTAAACTGACATTATAGCCTATAAATTAGTTAACATGTTAAACTGACAACGCAGTCTTTAAACGTTTTCTTAATCTTTGTGTGAGGTGGGGGGATATGATATGATGATATATTTCATATTATATGTATAAACATCCTCTATATAAGATTGGTTTCACAATTTCATACCCTTGAAGGGTATTATAATCAGTCTGAAGATTGCAAGGGAAATTAATAGCTTATATGATATGATCGATTTCAACTTTAGCCCTTGATCAAATTGCAAACTACAGGGATATATAATCTTTAGCTTACCAAAATGAGCTTCCTTTCTTGTTATCATTAATTACCCTTTCATTTCCATTCCAGATAACACCATCGGCAGTAAGGGCTGGTGCCAAATCGCCTATTGGGAGCTGGCCCACCGAGTCGGGGAGTTCTTTCACGCCAGGACAAAGGCAGTCAATATCTACACGGATGGGATTGTGGACAGTGGTGGCGATAGCATGTGCCTGCGTGACCTCACTCCGGATGGTAAGCAAGTGTCCTCCGAGGTGGTAAACACACGCAAGAAAGTCGGACTGGGTAAGAGAATACTACTTATTTTTGTGATGTTACTTTTCTAACTAGAGTCTACATTACAGGAGTCACATTGAGCCTGGAGAGCGGCGATGTTTGGATTTATAATCGTGGAAACTCCGCCGTTTTCGTGGACTCTCCCACTCTGGCTGAGCGACTGGACCGCGTTTGCAAAGTGATGCCCGGCTGCTGCCTGAAGGCCTTTGAAACAAACAGGTAAGACTTTATGGCTTAATTATTCGTAATAGAATATACTACAATATTGTTATATTCTTTCAGGGCCCAATGGCTAAGCATGCGGCAGCCTGGACACCACCACATGGGACCCATCGACTGGTTCAGCCTGAAGATCAGCTTTGCCAAGGGCTGGGGACACAGCTACACGCGCCAGGACATCATGGGCTGCCCTTGCTGGGTGGAGGTGCACTTCAGTCATCTGCGGTGACAGTACCTACTGCAGGCGCTATCGTCCTCTCACCCGGCCTTCCAGCACCTGGTCGAGCCACAGGCGACCAGCTGGCGGCGGGAGGGAAACCGGCGATCGCGTCAACTGCTGCGCAAGGCGCAGAAGCTGCTGACCAAACTGTGCAGCACTGTGTGCTCACTCACGGATCCTGCGGTGGGGACGAGATCCTGTACGAGATCGAGAGTGTGGAGTCTGGCGGGCAGAAGACCGAGCCGCCAACTAACCATTAAACAACCAATAATTTGGAACAACAAAGGACTGCAAAAGAAATCATTTTAAATGTTTACATACATAATAATTACGAAACAAGTTTCAATTACTGCTAGTAGATACATCGAAATTAATTTTAACGCATCCGAGTCGCCTGGAGGGACGAGTGGAGGGAGGGAAGTCCGGCGCGAGTTGAATTGAAATACATAGTAATTGATTGTTAAACATACTTAGCAAAAATTGAAATCCTGTGATTCACTCTATATATATACACATGTAGTATGTACCGACCCGTGGGGCTAGAGCCCTGCGCCAGTAGCTATATGACATGTATAAATAACTAATTTATATACATAATTAAAACAGAAGGCACATCAGGGTTAACAGAGATAGAGAGACCACTCGATCAGCATCTAAATACCTTTTCTATGCGACGTTTTTAAGAGAACCTAAAACCATAATTTATACCCCACCCAAATGAAACCAAACATCACTGAAATACAAATGTCTGTTCAGTAGAATCTGCATAGATCCTAGGTTAAATGAAAACGAAAAGCACTATTAACTAAATTCGTACCACGGCCATGAGGTCCAGCGCTCAGGGATTGCGATTGGTTTAAAGAAAGCATACGTCATGTTCGAACATCATTTGTTTTATGTTGATATTTTGACTGTTTTCGTTCCTCATAGCACTTCCATTCATTCAAAGTTCAGCAAATATATTATTTACATGGAAAATCATTCACATATTCCACAGGCCCCGATTTCGGTTGCATTTCCACCTGTAGGAAATGCCAATTCGAGGATTTGGTGTTGCAATTAAGATCCCAGCGCTGGGCTTCTATCCGTTGAACCAATCAAGTCCAAAATCCGTATAGAATTCCCCAGCCTTCTATGTAATTCGTTCTAAGAGTATAAATGCGATTGTTACCCATTGTTTTTCACTGTTAAAGCAAGACCGTGTTCAGTAAATTTATAAAGAAAATAGGTACGTGTATAATTTAATTCCAAAAATCACTGTAAGAAATAGAAGAGAACAAACTTTCACTCGTGAGCAGAGTTACTGGGCTGATTTTAAAAATTGAATTGAAGAAAGGCAGATGGAAAAAATGAAACATGCATGCATACGATACAATAGCTTCAAGATGATCAAATATTTAATCAGTGCAGTTATACCGTTAAGTTTAAAAATTGTAATAAAATTTCAATATATTTACAAAAAATAAACCTTGTGTTTTTCAATGAAATTAAAATAAAACCATTTCTTTTGGAGACATTACACTTTCTTCTAAATATATAGTGTATCATCAACAGATTTATTTATAAGATTAAAGCTAAGGCAGACAATTTTTATTCAATCAAATAATCCTCATCAAAATCATATTTATCTGCCTTTGTGGATGCCGAACCTAAGCTAAAGTTATCCAGAACGTCTGTAATCTTGGAGATTTTCTTCTCGTTACGCACATTCTGCTTCTTCTTTCGCTTTTGCATCTCCTTGATCCCCTTGTTCAGCGATTGGTTTTCTGCAATTAAAAAGTACCATTAAAATAACACCCCATCTTTAGGGACAGTTTGTGCATACCTTCCAAAAGCAGGACGGGATCTGGCTTTTCCTTTTCATCTTCCAGTTTTCTTTTGCGGCCCTTTGCTGCTGCCTTTTCCTTCTCGTTAATAATCAGATTAGCAGCCAATTTCGTGGCGGGATCCTCTTCTTCACGCGGTTGCCTGATCTCCAAGGGTCCCGTTGACGTAATTTCCATGATGTCATCGGTTTTAACTGCGCACTGGTCCAGGATTTCCGTCTCCATGGACTCGAAGTTCTCCACGTCGAACTCGCGGGCCTCAGAGTGTACAATCGAGGCACTAATGTGCACAGTCTGCGCTTCCTGCACTTCCGGCGGCTGGGTGCAGTACTTGATTTTGCCGGTGTTCCAGTCGTTGAGCACACTTCGCGCAGCGGCCACCACATCGGGCACGCCCTTCTTAAGGAATTTTCCTGCGGATTCAGAAGCCATTAGAAATGCCTTTGATGCCTGATGATGACGGGTAATGTACTCACCCATTCTGGCTGCCTTCTTGGCGAAGAACTCCTCGAATGTGTCGTAGCTCGAAATATCGTACATGTTGCAGAAGTAATCCTTGCTAGCACGCTTCAAAACGCTCTCGGCAATGGTGAATGGATCCTTTACGTCGCCCACGCGCTGGGCATTCTTTAAAACAGCATGCGAGTTTTCAGATCCGCTGGTGAACACGATTCCAGGGCAATCGATCAGCTTTATCTTCGAATCCAGCTCCACTTCCTGCATTGCCCTAAAGAGAAGGTTATAATTTGTAAAGTATATCAACAGAAAATCTCAAATCAACTCACTTTGTTACTCCTGGCGTGCTGCCCACCATGCACGACCTGCCGCGCGTCAGTGAGTTAATGATGGAGCTCTTGCCCACATTGGGAATGCCCACGACGCCCACGCGAATCGATGTTTTGATGCCCTTGTTGCGGCAGTAGTTGCCCAGCATGGACATGAGCAGCTCGGCTCCGATGCAAACGGATCCCTGCATGGCCTTCTCTGTCTTCATCTCACGCAGCTTGCGACGGCCCAGCCGCGTGGCCTGGTCCTGTGTGGAGGCTTTGAAGGCGGTGACGGGTCCACTGCGGCGGAAGTACTTTATCCAGTTGTTCAGATTCTCGCGTGGCACCAGATCGGCCTTGTTGAGCACCAGTACCAGGCGCTTGTTGCCCGGGGCACCGCGAACGGCACGCTCGACCTCGTTGCAGCGTGTGCCCAGCGGATCGCGGGCATCCACCACCTCCAGGACGACATCCGCGTTCTCGATCACCTTGCGGAACTCCTTGAAGTACTGCTTGAGCGACTGCTCCTTGGTGACGGCGTTCTTGTACTGCTTCTCGCCGCCCTCCTCGTCGTTCTCGTGCATTATTCCGTGGACAGTGCTCCGCATATCCGCATCTTCGACCATAGACTCCAACGACTTGAATTTGTTCTGTTCGCGCTCTGCCTTGAAGGCTTCACGGCGAGCCAGGCGTTCGGCCTCCTGGCGTGCCTTTGCCTCCTCCACTTCCTTGAGGATGTCGTCCTTGAAGGGACAAATGTTGGGGATCTGTATAAGCTTCTGTTTTTTGCTGCCCTTCTTGGGATTCTTCTTGGCAGCACGCCGTTCCTTTTTGTTGTGGTCGCGCACCTTCTTTTCGATTTTGTGCTTGAGGCGGCCGGTCAGGCGCTTGGATTTCTTGGCTGCAATGAGGCATACAATGGTTAGTTGAATTTACTTGGTATATTTAACCAATTACTCACTCTTTAGTCGTTTCAGAGCCATTTTAAACAACAGAAACCAGAAACAAAACTTAACTTGAACACGTGCTGCAACAACACCAGTGTGGCCAGGTGGAAGTTTGGGTTTCCCCCTAAAAAATAGCACTTGTTGTGTGGCATTTACCAACACTGCCAGAGTTGCCAGACTGGCGGTGTGATGTAATTTGGTTTTGTACACGGACTCGGCGAATAAACATTAAAATGTCACTTAAAAGCGTATTTTTAAGTGCTTTACGGCATGCCCAAAGGCTTAACCCCCTGCAAGTATCGAGTATCCACACGGGAGCGTGCTGGCGGAAGGCGGAGGACCGCAAGGAGATGCTGGCTTCGATGCCGGCCAAAGACGAAGGAACCGTGGGCGAGAAGTCCGTGGACATAGACAACCTTATCAACCGGTACGACTAGCCTAATACCCTGTAAACTATTTAATTAAACAGAGTATGAAAATTCACAGCAAGGCCAAGTTCTTTCCGGATGCGAGCACCTCCAGTCAGCTGTTCAACGGCATTCCCTTCAACGAGCTGCCCATCTGCAACATTCGCGTGTCGCCCAACAACACAATCATTTCCGTGACGGACTACAAAGGTTTGGGAAGCGGGCATACCTTTTAAATGAGTCCCCTATGTGCTAACTTGTTCTTTGCTTTCAGGTGTCCTGCGACTGATACGCTCTTGTGGCATTGAAGGATTCAAAAACACCCGCAAGGGCACCAACATTGCCGCTCAAGCCACCGCTGTGACCATCAGTGGAGTAAGTTTACTCCTAAATTTAGTTTATTATCAGTCTTTTCTGATTAACAAAAATTCCATTTCAGAAAGCCGTTGAATTGGGTTGGAAAACAGTGCGCGTGAAGGTTCGTGGTCTTGGCCCTGGCAGAATGGTAAGATCTTATCTGAATGCTCTAAATCAAATACTAATTCTAATATTTTGATAGTCGGCAATCAAGGGACTGCAAATGGGTGGCTTAAATATTGTGTCCATTACCGACAACACGCCTGTTTCATTCAATCCTCCGCGACCACGAAAACAGAGGAGTCTTTAATCCAAAACTTGTTGAGCCAATACAAATAGCAAATAAAATTGATGTTAATTTGGAATGAAAAGCAGCGTTACGTTGTCATTGGATAACACCTGGATTTACGGGCCACAAAAGTTGATCATAAATGTTTAATTCAACTGCTCAATCGAAGCTGCATTTGTACTTTCTTTTCTTTCAATTTAAAACACATGTTTTTTTAAATTTGTATAATAGTTTTTTTTTTTTTTCATTTATTTATCTTATATATATTGCGTTTTTTGTATAAATTACTATGGATGCACATATTTCCTTTGAACCTACTCTAAAAAAAAGTACAATATGCAAGTTATCAGTATACATAAAAGACGACACATTTCCTTCCTTTCTTCCACTAATTAACTATTAACCCTAATCAATCTTTAAAAAATGTGCTGACGAGCGCCAGTTAATGTTATGGATGCCATAAAATCAGTTTTGACTACACGTTCACAAATATCACCCAGCGAACAAACACTTTGGCGATATTTCAATGGAATGCTGCTTCTCAAAATGGAATTCTGGGGGATGCGGACTTGGCTTTGTACAATGAATGATGTTTTGGTTGTGGCTAAGCGTATGGATCGGATTCGTATTGTCATGTGGCCGCCGCCAGCTTACGCAGGCGGCCTTCGATGTGGTTATGTATCACTTTTGCCGCTGTGCTTAGTATGCACTTTTTCCGCGCTCTATCGAATTTGTGCGTTAAATCTGTGGTTGTTGTTGTGTTTTCGCTGTCGGTGAATGACAGGGGTGGCGTCCTTCGAAACTTCCGCTGCATTCTGGACCAGGGACACGAGGGATTGCTCAGTTCCTCACTCCTAATGGCAGGTATTTGAAAATTTCGCGTGTCTGCTGTGACTTCTTGCTTAACATCTGCCTCGGAATCGCAGTTGTTGCAGCCGCTCATGCCGAACGACGTATGGAACTGCATGTTGGGCGCATTTCCCAAGTAGTGAGGACTTCTACTGCTGCTTGGATCTTGCGAAGACGAGTCCCTGGACCTTCCCTCATCATGGCTTCCGTCGCCTCCTCGCGTCGTGTCATCGCCCTCTTCGTAGTCCATGAATGTGGTGGCACACGCAGGCTGATAGATAACAGCCGAGGCATGACCGGATCGTCCCGATTTCAGTGGCGTTCCCTTCACCCACGTGTTGGTCCTCGGATCGTATACCTCCACAATGGACAAGAAGTTGTTGCCATCGAATCCACCAATGGCGTATAGTTTGCCGTCCAGCGGTGTCAGCGACAGAGCACTGCGGGCGATCTGAATGGGCGCCACCATGTCCCACGTCTCGTTCTCCGTATCGTAGCGCTCAACGGTGGCCAGCTGTCGGGTGCCATCGAAGCCGCCGACCACGTAGATGTACTGGTTAATTGCGGCCACGCCTGATAGTAATTAAATGCGAATTTAGCAGGAGGCAGTGATAAGAGAACGCTGGTCATGCTTACCCGCTCCGCTGCGACCGGTTTGGAGCGGTGGCAGGAAACTCCACTCATTGTTCTCCGGATGGTAGCACTCCACGCTCCCCAATCGCTCGTTTCCGTCGAAGCCGCCGATGGCATAGAGCAGACGATTGACCACCACCACACCCACTCCCAGGCGCTTTGAGTGCATGGGCTGCACCAGTGTCCAGCGATCCATGTCGGGATCATAGCTGCAATTGAATATATTTTTAATATAAGTTCGCTAATGCATTTTCATCCTTAATACTCACAATTCCACAGTGTTGTGGTACTCCATGCCCGCGGATCCGCCCACGGCGTACATCAGTTCGTCCATGACGGCAACGCCTACGCGATGTCGGGGCACGGACATGGGTGCGCAGGGACGCCACGTCTCGCTGACGGCACTATAACGATCCACCCAATCCGAGTCGTAGGAGGAGCCAATATTATTGTTTCGTCCGCCGACCGCATAAAACTTGCCCTTGAGAAAGGCGGCACCCAAACCGGATCTGGGAATGCGTAGATTTGATAGCGTTGTCCACGTCTTGTCGTCCACATTGTAGGCTTCCAGTATGTCCAGCGAGTGACGGAAGAAACCGCCGGCCACGAAGATCATGCGAGTGGTATTGGGTGTCCGTTCCTTTACACCCGGACACTTGTGAAGCGTCAAGTCCTTAAAGATTTTGGCCAAATACTCGCGGCAGGCGGGAACTTTGCGCAGAACGTCGCAGTTTTTCATCTGCTCCTTGAGGAAGTTGGGCGTTAGGAATTGACAGCGCACGGCGCCCAGGATGTGCTCCATCTTGCAGTGGCGATTGTCTTCGTCGTATTTGACCCACTTGAGCACCGCGTTGTAGACTTCTCGCTCCTCCTGCACATTCAACTCATCCCGGCGGATGAGGGCTATCAACTGATAGGCCGTCAGCTGGAGGAACTCCTCTTCTTGGCACACCTACGAACGCGACTTGACTATTGTAGTATTCGTAACAGGACTACAGGGGAGGATTACTTACCTGTGTAAAGTTCCGTTCGATAAATACGTTTGCCTTCTTCTGCAGATCCACACAGCCGTGCTGCTCCGCAAAGTTGGCAATACCAATGGCATTTGTGGGATCCAACTGGCGTTCCAGGAAGGCACAGCAGGCATCGATTACGTTTGGCACTTGGAACATGGTGGCAGCTGGGAGCAGCTGGCACACCGTCACCTCAGTCACACGGATCTGGCCGGTGTACATGAAGTAAAGGATGCGCGACATGGCCGTGGGACAGACCTGGAAGTGGTAAACGGAAACTGTTCATCCATTAAACCAACCAATTGAGGGCGGCGCTTGAGCTCAACTTACCCCCTGCAGCTGGACGCGCGACATCTCCGATTCCTTGAGTCCGCCCGTGAACATGGCCTTGAAGTATGGCGATGCTGCCGATAGCACCACCTTGTGGGCGGGGAAGAGCTCCTTTTTCACCTCGAGCACCACGTCGGTGAGCATGCCGTGGGAGCGCATCATGAACATCATCTTCAAGGCCTCCTTGGCGTAGTTGGACATGCAGAAGGTCATGTCGTCGTCTGTGGCATCATGGTCATCGATCTGCGAGTGCGTCGATGATCCGCACCGCCCGAACGACGACGAGGTGGAACAACTTTCTGCATGGTTGTTCATCTCAGCCTCTACGAAGAAAAGAATAGGTTAATTGGGGATTAAGTACTGTATTAAAAAGGTAATAAATGTGTTTTTATAATTAAACACGATGACATTTTGTCGGGCCGGTGTCTAGAAATGCATATTCATCCAACAATATGCTACTACAAAGTGCTAATGAGCCGTAATCATTGAGTTTAATGCACATATTTTTCCCTATGGTTCCCGTAACTAAGACACTTCAAAAGCCAGCCCTATAACCCTTGTACCCCATTCATCGCAAATAGATCGCCAATCAGTTGAGTCTATATATTCTATTATGTTATCTAATCTGGTATGAATTTGCAAAAATAAAAACAAATACAAGATGGCACTTTAAAGACCAAAGCCTCCATGTGTGAAATGACGTAGTATTTTATGCATATCTAAGATAGATAAGCGCAGAGATAATAGCAAAGAAGTCTCTAAATACTTTCTAGAACTAGATTAGCTGGGTTTTATTTATTAAAAACAGTAAGTGAATAAATAAGGCAATATTATAATTTACTCTTTGACGTTTACTATTCGAGCAGCTACTGTAAAGTACAACCGGATTTTTTATTGCTAAGCAAAACTAGTTTCTCCATACTGATATCTGTTATCGGAATATCCAAAGCCACATTCGATTAACTAGAAAAAAAATTAATTAATTCGCTAGCTTGAAGTGGCAACTGCAAACGGAATTATGTATATATTATTATTGCTAACTTTTCCTTTCTCTAATTTATTTTTAGCACCTCACGTTACACTTCGAGTGACTTCATTGTACAACAATCTAGAAACATTTCAAACATTTTCGCCAATCATTGTGGGCTGTTTTAGACTGTGGAAGCGGCCAGAGAACTTGATTCGCAATGTGCACAGTCATGATCAGTGGTTTTTTTCCCCCAAAAGCGCGAGTAACGAAATTATCTGGCAAACTCGTTGCGAATTGAACTGTAGACCCATCGTAAAGATCGAAAAAAAAGACCTTAACCTTTGGGAGGGTAAACTGTTTTAACTGCATTTTAACCAAATAATTACTTTAGGGTTTTTACTAGGTCCTTTGAAGTATGTTACAATTTTAAAACTAATTAAATGTTTAATAATTATTAATTAAATAGATTAAATTAAAGTTCCTAAAGTGAGCAAGAAACAGAAAAATATTTTAAACATTTTGGAAATGTCCTAATTAAAAGTCTAACTGAACTAACTACACTATAGCAATATATATTCCTTGCTGGAATTGTATATTAAAAACCAACCTGCTTGAAGGCGATTATTTAATTGATGTGTTGGAGATGAGATATGACTCTCATACTGCATTTGTGTCTGCATTTGGGTTTGCATTTTGGCACTATAAGTTGGGGCTCCTTTAATGTTTCTTTTTTAAGTCACTCCACAAGAGATAATATTGTAATAATAACAATCTCGGGTATATGTAAACCCCTATATGGACACTCCACACCAGATAATTCCAAACGAAATGGAACAAAGACACTGAGAAATCGAAAGCGCGCGATCAGCTGCTGCGCCGTAAATCCGCTCCGGCGATCATGCGTGCGCCGTGAAGAGAGCCCGTCAACTGACTGCCAAGCGGTGGTCCGTTCAACCATCGGGAGCCACTGCCGGGCCCAGAGCAGCACCATGGAGCGGACGACTTATCTCTCAGATGGCAGGGCGGCGAGAGTTGCGTTACGAATAGCGTTATCATGCTTACATGTGACTCGGCTCTTCGGACCCTTACAGGTGAATACTCCTTTTCGAGGCGATAAAAAGTCATAACATGAATGAACAACGAATGCTTTACGAGCACCTTCCAGCACGGTAACGATGATGTTCACAAATCGGTGATTTTTTTTGTAAACAAAGCGCTTCGATGATTTTCCATTTCTTGTGAGAATTGCTTAACCGGCTCAGCCGGTTTTCGGAAAATTTAGAATTTCCATTTTAATTATTTGCGGCTACAGATAATTTCAGTTTCCAAAAAAAAAAAATTGTTTGCACGTCATTGAAGCCTCCCGGAATTTCGATTCGTTTGAAAGTGTAGCTTTAAAACGTTCAAAGTCCATGCGAATAAATAAATAAATAGCTCAATGGAACAAAATAAAAACAATCTGAAGTACTCTATATGTTAATGTGTGATGTACATTTGCTCAGACCTCAAGTTCGTAATTTTCTGAGATTTTAGTAGGCCGAATTTCAGCGGAAAATATTTAAATCTGGGTTATTTTATAAAATATTCCAAGTAAATTAAGGATTTAAATATAAAATACATTTAGCATTCTCGGAAAATTTGCTTTTAATGATCTAAGTTAGAAGAAGAATACCCATTAATTTCTCGTATATTTTGTTGGGATATTATCTGACACTCCAAAAGAGGTGTCACTGTATAAATATAAATCTGATTAATCATTGTTACCTAGCAATTTGAGTCACTAAATTTGAACTTGCCATGGGTGGATTTCACAAGTTTATGGCACCAATAGTCGTAAAACACACCCACTTTTTGCACTTATAAATTGATGATAGAATTATCTACCAAATCAATTTCTACCTGACAACGTAACAATATTAGAAACATAATGCTGACTTTAAAACTAAGTCATTTCCGACCCCATAAATCATATATATTCTTGATTAGTATTAAAATGCAAGAATTTGTAGACAAGTTCGGAAATTAAAATTTTTTTAAATTTAATAAGTTAAAATCATAAAAACAGAAGAGAATTTTTAGCATAGAAATGCTTTCCGAATTGAATTTGATTTTTTTCGGCTTAGTTTTGATAGGTTTTTGATTCAATGGCATGATCCTATGGAAAACTGAAGTTAGTTTTTAATTTCTTTATCCTAATTACTAAATTATATAGTTAAAAAATACCAATATTTTAAAATGTTTTCTAAAATAAATGATTTTGTGTGCTATAATACCAAAATATGTACATATGTTAATCTATTTCTTAGTGGAGTTATCTCTAGAATTTTGTATCTCAATCTTTGAAGTAGATAACATGAAAACCCAGCTGTGCTGATAACGTAGGACGGGGGTTTCCCCAAAATCGCGGTTTTGTAAATTCATCATTACACGCTTCAATAGCGCTCAGGTGACGGGATTACCAATTTTCCCCTATTCTTTTATCACACACTTTGCGGTTTTAAAATTTCCGCGTAAAGTGACGCTGAGTTGGTGGGAATGGAATGATAAAGGCAGAAACTGGGCGAAATACTGCCGAATCACGGTGAGGAGGCAAAACCTTACACACGTTCAAAGCGTATTCACACATTTGAATGGTTTTGTGTAGGTGAAAACAAATAGCGTAATCGGCGGGCGGGCGACCGTGTGTGAGTGCGGGTGAAGGTACCGTTGAACTTTGCATCCAGCATAAACAAATATTACTCACTTACACAGTCAACTTTTTGTCCCTCTCCCACTCCCATTCACAACTATATACTCGACTATTTACATATCTACAAACCACTGTACATATGTAGGGATTCTCACACCATGTGCGGAACAGCTGATAAATGGGAAGCAGGAAGGCCAAGAGCTACTTTGTTGCAAAAGATTTGCGCAATTTCAGCCTCAATATTTGCACTGTTTCGCCACAAGTTTTAAGATTTGTAGCTGCTTTCGCCATCTCTGCCCATTAAACAGGTATATGGCCTGGGAAATGCAACGTAAACGGCCCTTTGTTTCACTGAAGTTTTCACTCAAAGATACACGATAATGCACACACCTTTGCAGGTAAATAGACGACTTTTGCGGCACCCAAAACTTTGAAAAAGTAAGTTAAACTGTTGTATTTATATATAACGGTGTGGTTTGTATTTTATTCGTTTCATTTACAGCTACTCACAACTTTATTTATTTATATTTGCCACTTGCCACTCCGAGTTTTCTTCTTCTCTTTCAGGTAAAACGACCTGTGTTGGAAAACGCAAACGTGTTTACATGTGTGACAATCAGCGTTGCCGGACAGTTGGAAATGTATATAAATTAAAATTAACTGACGTTTAAAGTTCTAGGAATCTAAACACAGCAAATTTAATAATTAGAAGATATACAGGTAATATTGTATAAGACGAAATTAAGATATATAGCTGATTAAAATAAAATCTAAAATGTAATATTCTCATGACTCCTTGCATCTGGTCACACCAATGCCCTTTGATTATATTATTTATTCGGTCTTGTTAAATATTTAAGGCTCCAAAGGTGAATTGAAGATGAAACTGGCCCTGAAGACGATAAATGCCACTGGAAGACACACCGCCTCCGTGATATTCTTCCACGGCTCTGGGGACACTGGCCCCGGAATCCTGGAATGGGTGCGCTTCGTGCTCGGCCGGAATCTGGAGTATCCGCACATCAAAATCATCTATCCCACGGCCCCGCTCCAGAAGTATACCCCTATGGACGGCGAGATGTCCCACGTTTGGTTCGATCGCAAGTCCATTAACATAGCCGCCGGAGAGCACAAGAGGAGCATGTCGCAGTGCTACGATTCCATCAATGAGCTGATCGAGAAGGAGGTGGCCAGCGGGATACCGCTTAACAGGATCATTGTGGGCGGCTTCTCCATGGGCGGAGCAGTGGCCCTGCATACGGGGTATCATTTGAAGCCCGAATTGGCGGGTGTCTTTGCCCATTCCTCCTTCCTAAATCGCGAATCTGTTGTCTACGAGTCCCTGCAAAATCACCCGGAAGGCAGTTCTCTTCCAGAGCTGCGCATGTTCCACGGAGAGCGGGATACACTGGTACCTCCAGACTGGGGCATGGAGACCTTTGAGAATCTGAAAAAGCTGGGTGTAAAGGGCACATTCCATCCGCTGAAGAACACACTACATGAACTAAAAACTGCATCCATTTCGGATCTTGAGAAATGGATAAGGGAGAAGCTGCCGCCACTGGAGGGGCCGGTGCCCAACAAACTCTGAGTGGTAAGTTCTAATCATTGTTATTTGAAAACTTTATCTATATCCTTTAATCAATTTCAGTGTTGGGCATGTAACCCGTGCAATTAGGAGCAGCGCATAGGCAAGTCTTTCCATTTTTCGTGTTCACATACTGCCCCTCTCCTCCGTAATGAAAGCACAACTCCTCCTGGGCCTTAATATCGCGGGCAGCAAAGATGCCTGTTGATTTTGAAAACGCTTAATCCAAGACTAGGAAAAAAACTAAATAAAACTCACCTATTTTCGGTATGGGACAGTCTATTCGTACCGCTGCTATCTGGCAGTTGGGTTCACAGCTGTGGTTCAGATAGCGTCCGATGTTCCCCCGACGAGAGGGGTCCACAATGGTCACCTGTTGCTTCTCATTGCTGGTGTATTCATTCAGTACCAGGACATAGTTCATCAGCCCGAGCGCCTCATTCGCTTCCAGGCGACGCTTTGCCTCGGATTTGGTCAATAGTTCGCCTGCGTATTCACAGATAAAGACCCGGCAGGGTATATTTACTTTACTGCGTAGTCCTTTTGATCCGTAAATCGGAGAATCGAATACTTCCAGATTCCTTCTTGGTCCATACTGCACCAGACGATTGGAGCAGGAGTTCCTACTACACTCGCACAATGGGTTGCATTCTATGACCGGTTTTGGAGAGGCCTCGCTGTTCCAAAGGAGCAACTCCTTTCCATCCGGTCCGTACATATACTGACCGCCATGTGGACAGTTTTCTATATTATCGCAGGATCCTTTGCATTGGCATTGGTTCAGAAGCACCGAATTGTACTTCTCTTCCAGACTTTGAAACTCTGCACTTCCATCGTTGGACATCAACACCGATTCCAATATGTACTCCAGATCATCTGGGTGTTCGTAGTCGTCCTTGAAGTCTACCTCAGTTACATTCATTTAAAATAGTTTATTTACTTTTATTTTATGAGCAGATTTTGCTGGATTATTTTATAGTATTTCCATTTTCTTTAAAGATTCTATAGCATTTTTATAACTTAGGAATATTATATTCCAACTATTTGGCCACACTTTCAATTTAAAAATTATTGTTTATTCATAGAGAACCTTATTAAAGTTTACCATTTCAAAAGGTCCTTTTGGGCGTTTAAATTTTACCGGTTTATGTTGCATGCTGCCAGACTGCTGGAAAAGAGTGAATAGAAATGGAGTCCTTTGTGATGAGCTCCCATTTCCCCTCCATCGCTCCACCATGTTGGATTTCCCACTCCACCGTTCCGTCGTGTTGAGTTTCCATTTCGGAGCGATGAAGGGGCTGATTTGGATCCAATCGAAGTCGTCGAACGATTGGCAGCACTTCTGTGCTTTATGGGAGCCTGGTAGAAGTTCATCGAGTCGATGCCTTCAAAATGGCTCTGAATATATCGATTTTATTGGAGATTGTCCGACCATCTTCGGCATCGAAGGGCCGCCGAGAGTATCCGACGGTGCAGAGCTTGATGTCTGAAATTATGAAAGTATTTTTGTTTATTTTTCCCCCTTTTATCTTGTCGGACATGGCAAAGAAGGTATACATAAACTGAAGCTTTGTTTATTCATTTTGTAAGTAGCCATGAGGCTGTAAACTAATAGTATGATAAGCTGATGTGTGCTTACTGAATGAGTGGCAAAAAAAAAGATTATTTTTATTAGGAAGGCGCTGTGGCTCGACTTCCTCTTATCGGTCAGCCTACTTACTCATTTAAATCCCAAGAATATGCTTTAATCCGACTCTAAATAGTCAAATTTCTATTTATAGCTTTAATGAGAAAACTGCAAATTTATTCATTATTTTATTTTTTGTTTATTAAGAAAACACTTTAAACGATTTCGATGTATTATAAAGTTCTTTTGTTCTGTATTTAAATATCATAAATAGTTTAATTATAAAATTGGTTTGCGTTGGAACATTCTGTTTTAGTTGGAGATTCACAATAATATATAGAGTTAAGAGGGTGTTATAACATTTTATTTGTACTTGTACTGAAAAAGTTGTAACAATTATCGTCCTCTTCAAGGCTCCGGCGGTGTTTGTTTATGTAAATTGGTGGCATTTAATCTGAATCGATGGAATCATGCATAGCTTGGAACATTTATGTATGTGAACTTATCTGAAAGTGAAAGTTAATTAGTATTTTACGGCAAAACTTTGTCATTTATGCTTACTTTAGCTGTTTGTCTTATTTGCTTAGGGCATCTTTTATTTTATCAAATCCTGACTGGATGTTGTCGGTCACTTTGTTTGTGAGCTTGGTGACATCGTCCTCCTTCTCGTAGTAGTAAATAAAGTAGACGGCCAAGCCGACCACGATGATGACCACCAAGAAGGTACTGATGACCGAGATTAGCACACTGAGGGCGCAGTTGAAGCAGCTGAAATGAGAGAAGCCCAAGATAAATACAAGTTTTTGATATGTTTTGTATCTTTAGATTCAAATAAATTATAAATAAATAGCTTTCTAATGAGATCATCCTCAGCAGATGGTAAAGTTTTCTGATAGCACATCCGTTTGGTGTTACTCATTCTTCTCCCTAAATTTTAGATATACAAATTTAACTTCTAGTAATTCTACATAATCCATTTTTAACTGGTCATCAGTATCAATATTTCATAACCATAGCAAAAGGGGAAGTAGAACATCCGAATGATGCAAGACCTCCAAATTAATTACGCATGAAAAGTTGCGTGTAATAAAAATGCACCCCAAATAATACTCGTAATTAAATTTCCACCCTGGCAGTAGCAGCGAGTTACCACCAACTACGTTCTCAGGGCCAAGAGCTGGCTTGTCATATCATTCCGACGGAAATGCGAAACCGGCGACAGACTGACGACGACGCTTGTTGTTGGCCAAAAGCACCGGAGACGAGAGAGGGGAGATTCCTGGGGGTAGATATGTGTATTCAAGGAATAATTCCGTCGCGCCTCAACGGAGCCAGGACATTCTGGAGCCAGCTGGTACACAAATAAAGGAACTAATGCGACGCGTTGTTTTCAAAATGCCCTCATCCTCGTCGCTGTTTGAATCTAATAGATACGCAAATATGCGGTTCTTTCAATTGTGGCCACTGTGCGCGAATATGAACCGCCACATACATATATAATTGAGTGCCTTGGGGAAGCGTGAGCTGGAATAATAAGTAGACTTTTGCGGAATCCACGTTGCATGTCATGTACAAATATATATGTTCTATCGCAGCCAGTGTGCGTATGATATCGTAGACAATTAAGTAATTTATTCTGCCAGCTTAAGCGATGATACATGTATCCATACAGTCGGACCGCATCGAAAGTGGAAACTCTTTCAGGTAGAATGGTAATGGTTCTCAGCACGGATTCTCATGCAGTTTGTTTACCTGCTCTCATTGCTTTCATTGTTTTGATATGGAAACCTGTATTGCTCCCTACCTACCGATACGTATAAGAGATTCAAGCGAGTATTCGCACAGCGATTTCCAGTTTTTCTCACAGTTCTGCTTCCGCTTTAATTTTACAATGCTCTCTCTTTACAGCGATATATAAAGAAAAGTACTAGACAGAAGCAGCTCCCTTGGGAACTTTTTGGGTGTGTATCCACAGATCTTCCCGCACTTGGTTTTATATATGTAAATAGAAGCTAACTAGAGTTATCAGGTGGTTGCACACCTCCTTATCTCACCGGAGCTGTCTTACTCACGAGTCCCGATCTATTTATATGTCTTGGGCGGTTACCGACCGCTTTAATAATAATATTATACGCATCTTTTGTACTTTATATTCTGAAGTTTAATGATGCTAAACCAATTAATTGAACTCACCAGCAGGCCACGTTTCCGGCTAGGCACTTGCACATTTTGCAGTTTTTTATTAAACACTTGGCTGGGTTTTAGTAAAAGTTTGTGGATTTCCTCTGCAATTAAATAAATGTGTTTTGAATAAACTGAGTATGTTGAAACGAACACGAAAAAGACCAAACAACTCACATCCGCACTCGCAAAGAGAATGAGTTTGAGGAGCGTCGCCACTTGGCTCGAGTACTTTGCTGTTCGAGCGACGCACTATGGGGCAAACGACTACCTTTTCTGGCATAAACCCATTTTTTTAAAGTTGTTAAAATACGTTCTTATAACATTAATTTATATTGTAGATTTAGTGATTCTTTTTATATTCTGTGAGTATCAAAGTTTTGCACACTTTCTCTGAAATTCAAATTTAAAGGTGATAACCGTACATCTGAAAAATATCGAGTTTTTTAACCTTTGGAACGTTTAAACGACCAAAATTGGTACAGATATTTAAATTTGTATTCAAGTTATAACAAATCTGTATACATTCAAGTCATATTACAGAAAATTAGGTTGTTTCATTGAAGTTTTTATTTTAAGAAAAAAATTTTCAACTCTGAAAAAAAAGTTTAATCATTAAAAAAAACCGAGATCGCGTCCATTTTTAGTGAAATATTTGTCTTTTTTTTTGTATTAAACTTGCTTTAAACAACAGAACTTAAAAATTTCTACTAGTTATTAATTAATGCCATAAAAAGTGGTTGTTCGCCCCATAGTGCGACGTTGCGAGGGGTTGTGTTCGACCAGCTGATCAGCCTGATATATACATATGAACGACCGATTTTTAAGTTGCGAGGCTGATAAATAAAGCTTTCTGTTCGAAGCTTAACTTGGCGCCACTTTTAAATAGTCTCTGTCTTTATTTTTCTAGAGAGTAAACATTAATGTTTTAAAGAATGTAAATTGAAGTTAATAATATTATTATTATAAATATTATGGATATAATTATAGATATTACAGGCTCGCCTTCAATTATATAACATATAAAATGTTAAGACTTTGGATCATCTCAAGCTTTTATGATTATTAATAAAATGAAGTAACATTAAACAATTATGTGGGTAGCTATAATCCTATGCTAAAATATAAATATTTAACATTTATATTAACGTTGTTTTTATGATGAATAATATATATACCGTAAAGTATTTTTCCTAGTTCGAAGTGACGTCAAATGAACTCGGTTTGAAGTTGAAACCTCAAGCAAGACTCTACTATCTCTAAGATTCGTTCTCGGTTGTTCCAACCAGTAGAAGACTTTTGTAATGCCGTCAAACTTCTTTCATTCTATGTTATTTTGTATCTCAAAGATACATTTAAAATGGAGAGCGTGAATGCTGTACGCATTTTATTTACCCCCGGCATCTGAGCTCTTATACAAACACTTAATAGTCGCAGAGAGAAAACGAGGGGAATAAGCACAACAACCAACGGAAGCAAAACGAAGAAAAATGTGCTGTCATTAACCCTAGGAAGTTGTGTGTGCTCTTTTGAAACGATAAAAGCTAATAAATATTCTTAGTTGGCCTTGTTAGTCGAATAAAAATGTTGCCTACTTTGTGGAGGTCGCAGCAGGAGGTATTCAGGAGGGATAGAAAAGCCTTAATTATCGCTTAAATATAGATATATAGGGATAGAAATACCTTCATTATCGCTTTAATATTTCCTGCTGGGCTTTGAAGCCTTGTAAGTAGGTTCCCAAAGAGTCCAAAGACATATTTCATGTCATATATATCTTTTATATATCCCCCGTTTCCCTTTTAAGAATAAGTCAACACATTAATTGGGATTAATTTGTTTTATTTGCATAAGCTTATCCTTAGAATATGTACATTAATTCGATACTGATTTATTAGATTATATTTGCAAGTGTTTTCAATATGGCAGGCATTTGTTCATTCGACTGCAAAGTATACATTAGCTTATGTACATACACATTTGCACAAGTTTCTGGTAGGATAGCACTTGCAATGACTTGTGCGTGATATGTACAAGAAGACACACTAAACGTTAACCGTATAAATATCCTTAACAATTTTGGTCGTACATAGGGTCGGCTACATAATGCGTATAGGATAGAGTTGAATACATTGGTGTGGCATGGAGCTTACGCCACTCTCCTAGACTCTAGGTGTATTGTTAAATATAAAACTTTGAACTACATCTGTCGGCTTATGGTTACAATGAAGGCGGCAATCCTAACCGGATCCTAACGTATGTTGTGTGTTTTCGGTGCACAGAAACGAGTTGAACATTTCTCAACGTCCCGTAGACTACGAATGGGGTAACAGGCTGGCTTTGGGTGTATATGATACAGTATTGCAGATATTGGTTCGATGATTCGCAGGTAGGGAGCCTTGGAGGCTATCACATATGATTGTTCCTTTGAAGGGTTTGGAGTGGATCGCTACTAGTACTGCGGCGACTCGCCGCCCGAGTTGATCTTCTTCACCCGGCTGACGTCGTCGTAGGCGATGGAGAATACGCTCTTCTTCTCGGCAATGGGATTGCGACGTCCCAGGCTGTTGAGCAGTGAGTTCATGGCAATTCCGGAGTCGTGGTCATCCTCCAGGGTCGAGGCGTTCAGCTGTTTCTGCGAGGGATTACCCGGTCCGCGACTCTCCACGTAGATCTTTGAGTTGGAAACCTTGACTTCGTTTTCCCTGATGGGTGATGGCTTGGGCTTGAGCTCCTTGGCGGACTTGGTGGCATCCTTGCTGGCCGCAGCCGCATGCGGCGGCGTCTCCGGATACATGTAGTGGGGCAGCTTGGTGGGTGCGGTTGGCACCTCTAGGGCGTTTTCACGCTCGAAGCGATGCTCTGAGTGCTGGAGAAGCGGGTGATTCGTGTCAGTCTCGATTTTTGGTTTGTGCTGCTTGTTCAGAGCGCGGTCCTCCTTCAGCAGGCGACTGCCCTTTGGAGGGGACTTTCGGGGAGCGGGCTCAGGCTTGTACCGTCCACCAGCATCCTCATCCTCCTCAAAGTCCTTGGGATGCACTGTTATGCGAGTCTTGGAGACGCGCTTCTCGGAAGCAGCCACCTTCTTCTTGCTGGACGGCTGCGACTTTGATGACTCCGTTGAGGTGCGTCCACTCACCGAGGTCTTCTTTTTGTTGTAGTACCACTCCATGTACTTGGGCACATTCCGTTCCTCGGGTTCGGGCTCATGCTCGTGTTCGAGGGCGGCCAACTCTGTCTCACTCTGGTAACTCCGATCGGTGAGGGATCGCTTGGAGCCCACTATTTCCGTGGAGGTGGATGTCAGCTTCCTGCCGTTCTCGCTGACCGTTGACTCATACTTGGAGATGGACAGCCGGTTGTGTGGAGGTTCCGAGGACGTTTGCTTCCTGGAGCCCCGCTTGGAGCTGTCGCGCCTCGATATCCGCGGTTTGGCTTCTGGCTGAGAATCGGTGGGCGATGGCTTTCTGTGGTGACTCTGCCTCTTGTGCCCCTTCGGTTCCTCTGGCTCCGCATAGACCCGTTCCTCTCTCCTGTACCTTTCGTTCTCCTGCCCTCGACTGGGATAGTTGGACCTGATCACGATCTCATCCCCATCCGAGTCGATGGAGTACTCAGTGTCGTCCTCGTCGAAGTCGCCATCGGAGTGCTTGTAATACTTCTCCACCTGGATCTTTCGGATGCTGTGCGATCCGGGACTGGCCATCTCATCCATGGAATCGGTTATTTCCATGAGCAGCTCACGACTCCTGGCCTCGGCCTCTGATCGGTGACGGCTGCCGCCGGTTTGCGATTCTCCATTCCTCGCATTGTCCTTTCGGCTTTCGTCACTCAGCTGCTTGCGCAGAATGCTAGTCTTGGTTTCCCTCAGCGGTTTCTTTGGAGGCACACGCTTCTTCCGTTCGTGCAGCTCCTCCTCCTCCTTGATGGGTGTGCGGATCTTGCGTTTCACCTCCTCCACCATCACGATCCTCTTGCGCGGTTGTCTCGGGCGCTTCTTTGTCCTCCGTCGCTTTATCCAGTAGACGCCCTCGGGACTGTTTGGTGGATTGAAGCGCACATACTCGTAGCCATCCTCAGACATGGACTCGTCGTTCTCGCTTCGAGCTCTCCGGCGCGAGGGTTTCGCCTGATGAATCTCGGCATCCAAGGTGTCCAGGCCTTCGGTCTGAGTTCCAGCATCGCAATCCGTCTGGGTTCCTATGGCCATCGACTGTCCGGGAAGACTTTGGGTTTCCAGAGCTACCTCGTGTTGAGTGTAGGCATTCTCCAGCTTCTCCTTCTCAAGGAGAATCTGTCTGAGAAGAGCGTTCTGTTGCTTCAGGGAGTGCTCCAGTTCGTGGGTGAGGGATTGATTGGACACCGCTGGCTGCAACTGCTGCTCCAAGGACATGCCCTCGGTCGCTTGGACAGGCTGCGTGTGGATGACCTTCACCTCCGGCTCCAGCTGGGAGTAAACTATGCTGTTTGGCCCCGACTTGCCCAACGGAAAAGTGTCTCCCTTCAGGGTCGATCCCTGCTGCACCTCATTGGGCATGGACTGAATGTATGTGGCCCCGGGAACGATCTGGTAGTGTTCCCTTATGATTTGCTTGCCATCCGGCTGCTCTTCGATGAACCTGCGCATCAGGATCTCCTTGCCGGTGTTATCCACCATCAGGAGCTGCGGATGGGAGAGATTGCCCGCCGGCTTCAGGGGAACGTTCACATAGATATTGTCGTCATCCAGATTCAGGCCATCCCTCGTCTTATCCCTGGTCATCAGTTGCAAAATCTCCACATTTCCATCCTTGATAAACAATTCACGCTTGCTCTTGAGACTGTTGTTCTGTGCCGTGTTGAAGTCGATGTCGCTGCCTCGGTCGATCTCGTGCCTCCGCATGGAATCATCGTCGATGCGGACCTCCGAGTCGTAGTGCTTCCTCCGGGCGTACTCCTGCCGGTTGACCCGTGTCCTGGAAATGTGCTCCCGTTCGTCAGCCAGATCGCGGTTCTCAATCACATCCTCCATGTAGACGTCGCGGTCGTTAATTAGATTAGTCCTAGAGTTATGGAAACTAAGATGAAGATCGTCTTTGGCTGTGCGGTTATTCCTGGGGGTTTAAACAAATATATATTTATATTTTTAGATGCATTTCGATTTCAATAGAAGAACCTACTTGATGCGAACGCGTCGCTGCTGCTCCTCGGCCGACTGGACGTGACGCCCCTCGCCGATGTCCTGGCTCCGACCTACGTTTTCGTCAAGCTGCTCACGTCCATCGTGGAACTCCCAGCGGGTGGGCTTCGTTCGGGTATCGGGAGGTTTCTCCGCTGACCAGGCATCGCGTCTTCCCATCCACTCGGCGACCTGAAAGTCACGCAAGGATTTGGCTTAGAAGAGCAGGCTTGACATGATTTTTCTAATCCTAAAGAAGCATGATTTTTTTTTTTTTTAAATGCAGCGAAAATAAAGGGTAGTTTTCACAGAGCAGTTGTTTTAAGTCTTTAAATTTATTTTCAAGAAGTAGATAAATCAAAAACTCTGAAGTTAATGCACGTTTTTTAATTGTTTTCTGTCGATTTAACTAGCCATACGTTTAACTTAAAAGTCATATCAGATTTCACGATATAACAATATAGTTATGGGCATTAAAGACATTTACGACACAGAAACAAGATTTTTTATTTAATTTTATTATTATTTAATTCATTTAATTGTTAACACTAACTGCTCTGTGCAATATCCCTTTGCCAGGTTAGTTAGACAGACTTCCACATCCAATACGGGGTTTTTTATGTGCAAATTTTGTGTAGAAATGTCAAATTTTCGTAGTCAATAAGGAAATCAAAAATGAAAAACTTAAAAATTGAGAGCTTTTGCAATTTTGTAAGATTTTTTAAGTGCGTTTGCGTTTGCATTACGTTTACTACTACAATTGAATTCGAAAATGTTCAAAATCTACCTGAACAGATTTTGTATGTTTTCCATTTGCCATTTCCCTATGCACTAGATGCACATCGTCTTCAGTTCTACTGATATTAACTATTCTTTTGCTACAAGAGAAGAATAAAAGATTATACATAGATAGAATGGTTGTGATGTTGGTAATACGTAAATGTGGATTATCGCAGGAATGTTAAAATACTCGTTTGTCAGTTGGACTCAATACTTGGCGGTGGCGCTGCTTTTAATTCAGTTAATAAACCGATGTCAGCAATTGCCGCTTTACAATCTTAACGATTATTGGGCATCGTAAATATTCAACGGTTGTTTCAAGCCATGACTAATTGAACCACGAAAAGTTTTAATAAATATTATTGCCACTATTAAATTGTAAGAGTGCTAACAAGTTTTCAATGCACTCGGAATATTTTTAATTTATGATTCGGCTTTTATTATCGACTAAGTGATGGAATCAACAAGTCGTTATGCAGTTTATACAGTTTTAGTAAGTTGGACTTGGTTCATTTTAATACTTTTAATACATAAACTATGGATAATGACAGGCAGAGTTATAGTTTTTCAATATCCGATTTCTGATCAGGGATAATATGGGTGTGACCTATCCACAGATTATTCCCCAAAATTAAAATATGTTAAGAAGCTACTCACGTCGCCGCCCCGTATAGGGGACACCAGGAGCAGATGCAGCAGAGCAGCAGGATCAGGATGGTCAGAGCCACCAGAGTGGCCAGCAGGATGAGCAACCAGAAGAGCACCTTGTTCTCCGCCTTGTATTGGGTCTGCAAGGGGGTGAGAGTCTATTAAACGCAATGAAGCCAACCGATCCTCCCGGGATTCACTTACGTCCGTGGAGGAAGTGTCCTGCGGCATGATGGCATACGAGTTATTGTGCTGCGAGAGTCGTTGCTGTATCTCTGATATGTCCACCACCGAGGAGCTGTCGTATATTACAGTGGCAGTGACTACGCTGCGCTCCTTGACACCCGAATTTCCCGCTGGTATGTCCTTGGCACCGGGCTCATCGGGTCTCAATGGTCGCATGTTGTGGATATATACCTTGCCGCCCGTGATGGCTGAGAGCGTCTCCTCGGTCTTGGCCTTGTCTGGATGGTGGCCCGGCACCACAAAGGTGACCGTTCGCTTGCGGCTCTCCGGTGGATAAATGCGGATCGTGGTGGTGGAGAAGCGCACAGGCACGCCTAGATCGTATGCTCTGGCGGTTAGGATGAATATATCGGTGTCTTCTTCGTCCGAGCCCGTCTGGCGACGTCTTCTCGTCTTGGCATTCTTCTTAGACCGCAGGTGAATCCTCTCCTTGACGGTCAGTTCACCGGATACCTTGTCCAGGACAAACTGATTGTCGTAGTTCCCATTGATGATCTCGTAGCGCACCTCGTTGTTCGGAGCAGTGGCATCCTTGTCCTCGGCATGGATCACCGCGGTGGTGGTGAAGCCCAGCAGGTCGGGAGCGAGAATGAACTCGTATAGATCCTTGTCGAAGATGGGCGTTTCATCGTTGACATCGATGAGCTTGATAATCAAAGGCACCTGAGCTCGGTTGCCCTCGCCATCCATGTCCCGTGCCTCCACGTAAAGATGGTACTCGGGCATCACCTCCCTATCGAAGCCGTGCTTGTTGGTGGACACCGTAATCAGGCCTGTCTCCGCATCCAGGTTAAGCGAGGTGTTTAGGTAGCCCAGGATGCCCGTATAGCGCACCTTGCCGCCCAGACCCGAGTCCGGATCGGTGGCTAGGACCTGTACCACCTTTGTGCCCGCTGTCATATTCTCAGGGAGCTCCACGGAGTAGGCGGGCATCTCGAAAACAGGAGCATTATCGTTCACATCGTTGATATACACAGTGACGTTGACCAGAGCCGAGAGATTGGTGGCCGGTCCCAATTCCTGGGCCAGCACCTGAAACTGCACCGAGTGGCGCTGCTCAAAGTCCAGTAGAGAGTTGTCCCGTACCCGGATGAGGAATCCGGCGCTCCGTTCCGCCACATTCGGCGAGATCTCAAACGTGCCGTTGTTGTTGAGCAGCGTCAGCGAGAAGACGCCGTTCTTGCCCGTATCATCGTCGTAGACCCGCGGCACGTAGGGATCAACGAACGTCAGAGCGGTGCCTTGCGGGGCGTTCTCGTCCACCCTCGAGACGTAGCTGCGGGTAGGAGGAAGGCACCAGGCAGGAGGAGGAACAAAAGGAAGAGAAAAGTCGTGAGCCAGAGATTAGCATGGAGAAAGAACTTCGTGAACGCTGTACACTGTTGTAAAGGCGTGCGACAAGCTAGTTCTACAGTCCAAAAAAAGATTGGTCAGCATTTCCGTCACTTTGGCGGGGCAATTAATAGCGACATTTTTGTTTTACAGTTCCCGAAAATAACTTAACGAAAAAGGTACTTATAAAATGATTACAAAAAATGTAATTTCAAAATCTCTGAATTAACAAAAAAAAACTTAAGTTTGAGTAGTTAAAGACTTTTCTAATTCCCCTTAATAGTTTATAAACAATTTGTAAATTCCACAAATGCCTTTCATTAGGTATCCATAAAGTTCCATTTGCAGCAAGCAATTCACTTATAATTTATAGAATATTTTCCCAGTAAATGGCCAACGTTTTTCCGACTGCAGTCTGGACTAGCAGTTGGCAGTTTCCAGTTTGTCGGGAATTCGGCTGGGACGACGGACTGGAGTTCAAAGTTAGTGCGCATAAATGGAGGTTGCAGTCGCTGATTTCAGCAGAAGAGTTTATAGTGCTCGTCTTCGACTTGGTCGTCGTCGTCTCCCAAGTCTTCCCTGAGTCTTCTCGTCGTCGTCTTGTCGCCATCGCCGTCATCGTTGGAGCCTATGCTAAGAATTTTAGGACTTTATGCTAATGGACGCGGCTAAAATTTGTTGTTTGTGTTGGTCGCAGCAGCTTTGGTGTCTTTTTTGTTTTCCGTTTTCTGTTTTTGTTTTTTGTTTCTCCTTTTTTTGGATAAGCAACATCACTCCTACCTCGCGAAATTGCACTTCCAGGGACCAGAGCCCCAAGTCCATAGTGGTTGAGCAGGTTTGCCCTTGCCCTCGCCCCCCAGAAGTTCGATGTGGATTCCCCCGAAAATCCCGCTGAGCTCCCCCCAGCTGTCCCAATGGGAACCTGCTGGCATAGTAATAGTACTCACTGATCGTTCTCGAAGTACGGCGGCGAATTGGTGCGATCGGGCAGAAAGAACGCCAATTGGACCGTGGAGGCCAGTGCGGGCGGCTCGTCACGACCCACCTTAACCTCTTCCGCAATTACGGTGAGCAGCACCGGATCACCCACATGCGTGATGAAGGCAATGTCCTCGAGGGGTCGCATCAGGAAGATCTCACCTGCAAGACAAGACCATTCAAAATGTATGATGTCAGAGTTAATTGTTAATAATAATAAAGTAAAGCTTAAAGGGGTACAAATATACTTTCTCCACTTTCTTTATAATTCCTTAACTAGTTTATAATTAAGCCAAATAACTAAATATTTCACCTACAAATAGTTGTTATTTTCCCTCCTTTATTTACCTTCATATAAGTACATTTCTTAACCCTTTAACTACCAAGGCTGAGACACATCAGTTATGAAGGTCAAGTATGGGAAATGCACTTCTTTTCTTTTTGCATTTCCTCCCTGCTAATTTGCGTAAAGGAAAAAAGAGAGGAAAACTCAATGCTGCAGGGCAGCCGTGAACGCCAAAGAGGTTGCCTTCTTTTTTTTTTTACGGAGCCATCATCAGTAAACCTGATAAATGGTGCAGAAAGTTGGTAGTTCCCACGCCAAGTTCAGTTCATGTTGATTATGCTTTTTTTCCAATTTTTTATTGAACGCTTTTTTTATGGTCTCCTTGTACTTTTTCCCCGGTGGCCGTTGAGTAATATGCTAAGATTCTGTGCAGCCAGAAAGAAAAGTTTCCCACCCATAAACCTTCTGGGGATAAGCCGAAGCAGTAGCAGGGTCTTGCCCAGATTCTCAAGGCTTAGAACTGCCAAATTAACCTTTCTGAGTAGAGTTTAAGTTGGTTTACGGTTCCCAATTTGAATTCTTAATCAGGTAGACGCTTTTTCTCTAAGAGCTTCTCCATATTTTTCTGGCATTTATGCCGTTAAGTAATTATTGCGTGGCTGCAAGTCGCGTTTTCGTGTTCCTAAAACTAGGTATAAACACTACACAGGAAGAAATTATCAAGGTCTTATATCAGTTTAATTATTTTTCCTTTTATTCCTAGTAACTAGTAAATCTCTCAAGTATCACGATTATTATATTATATATTTCCCAGTCCTTTCTTCTGAATAAAATACCGATTTAGAAGACCTCCTTTTGGGTGCTGGTATGTAAACCATTATTAATAAATCTGGGAAGTGGGAATATCGACCATAATGCTGTTAATTGCTTTGCCCCGAAGGGATTCCAATTTGAAATTCATTTGGAACAAGCAGCCAGTAAACTGTGAATCTTCGTGGAAGGCCTCAAAGGCCGTTCACAAAACTGCTTCCCACTGAAGAAATTGTGGGCTGACTGGGGCAGAGGGAGGAGCAAAAGGAGGAGCTGCTGATGCAGGAGGTAGGAGGAGGCGGAGGTGGAGACAGCCTGGCCATTATGTGAGGAGCGCGAGTCGCGGCGTCATAGCCAAAGTCATCAAAGTGCTACTGCCAAGCCAAGAGAAGAGACGAAACGAGACGAGACTAGCACGAAACAAGGAAGTCTCTGTGAATTTGTGGTCGCAAAAGGGGGGGTATGGGACGCAAGCCAAATTGCGGCACAGAACTTGGCCGCAACGAACGGGTATTGCGGACGTCGGAGGAAGTCGCTGGAGTGCCAGTGCCTGGAGTCGGGGAACCACAGTGCAGTGGAGTGCTGGAGGAGCTGGCTGCTTCTATCTAACGAGTCTGACGACAAAGCGGGTTGCCGTGCCCGGTGCTCCGTGCTCGAAGCTCCCTCTCCGGCACTCCGCCTCGCCTCGAAGCCACCTGGTAGTTATGTTAATATCGGTTACCTGACGTTGTTCTGCGGCCAGTACCTCCCCACAGCTCCACCTCCGTCTCTCTCTCCGTCTGGCTGTTGTGGTTTCTGATTTTCGTCCAATTTATTTTGCTTGCTTTACTTGTGGTCAATATTTTTAAGTCCGCTGCCCATGCGCAGACCATTTTTCTTGCTTCCTGCGACTATATTTGCAAAAGGCAGGCCAAGGAGGAGGGACTTTTTGTTGCCTTCTGCCTCCTCTATGGATCTATGGATCTATGGGAATCTGCAGTGCATCTAAGCCCGCAGAAAACTGAAATTTTCCTCTATCTATGCACTATCAGTGTCCCATGAAGATGTTATCTTATTTTATTACACTCGACGACGGCCGCTGGACGATGGACGGAGTGGGCAGGGTGTAAGTATTATGCAAACATTCTTGCGAGTGACCACATTGCATCTTGCAGAGCCACTCGAAAGGTGAATTAAAGTGTGTTATTTGTTTACTTGGCAACGGCAAAGGTTAGATAGTGCAATCTGTTATTAAATAAGCTTCTGGATTCGAGTTGATAATAGTATTGGTAATATTATAATAATATCTCTACTTACCGCTGGTTTCGTTAATGTCGAAAAACGATGTAAATGGATTGTTCTCGGAGACCAAGCCATAGCGAACTTCCCGGGGATTTCCCTTGTCGCCATCCTCGGCATGCACTTGCAGTATCTATATAGAGTTCTCTTCAAAATCAGAATCTGAACATTAAGAAGCTTTGTGTAGTATGTACCTTATCTCCTGGCAGTATGCCCGGTGGCAATTTGGTGACTGGCGGAGCGGAAGTGAACACTGGCGGCTGGTCCTGGACATCCTGGACGATGACTACTATCTCCATGCCTGCTATATTGCGACTGTCTTGACCAGGTTCGGCATAGGCATCCTGTGAACGACCGGATATGAGTTCACATCTTGTATATGTTCTTTTAATAAGTCTCTCTCTTTCGTTACTCACGTTGGCTAGTATAGTTAGATGGTACATGGCTTGCTTTTCAAAGTCTAATGGTCCTAGGAGGAAAACAGTGCCTTCTGTGGTCTCGGAAGATACGATTTTCTGTCTTATGGCAAACAGCGGAGAACCCTGTCGGCGAGAAGGACGGCAGAGGACGAGTTATAAATCAAAGGCCCCGTTGGGTTAGGGGTCTCCGTATCCACTTACCCATAACTCGAGGTAGACTGGTTTCTGGAACAGTGGATTCTTGCGGGCAATTACGTAATCCAATTCCGTGCCGCGTTTAGCATCCTTAAAAGATAAATCGGGGTTATAGCTCGGATATGTTGGTTGGCTGGCTTTTCGTTGGGGAAAATTACACATTTGACCCTGTCCGAATATCTGCTTGTAATTTTGCACCATAACAATGATTATCGTGTACGAGCATCGCTTATGAAAACGAATAGCATCTTCCCATTGGGGGGACGTGCCTCTAATGGCTTATCTGATTACTGCTTCATTAAAGCGCAGAGCACTCGGAGAAAATGCTGCCTAAAGCCACTCATTACTATATTATATGTTTAAATTTACTGTTTCGAGGTATTTCAAGTGCCAGAAACGTTAGGTAATGACCTGGGATGGCTTATTCTCCTGCAATTTATTTTTGAAGATGTCAGAGATATATCTGATTGGGAAGAAGGCTGCAGCTAGCGGATCTGTGAGTTTTTCCCCAGTGCACATACTTCTTCACGGGCGTTATTTGTAATTGGTAATTGAAACGTTCTAACCGAAGGCACATGTGGCCAGGGGGAGGAGCCGGGAAAATGGGGAAAATAAGAGCTGGTATATGGGAAGTGTTCTCACCTCGGGTATCATTATGATGCCGGGCTTGTGCGGAAAGATGAGGTCGTGCGGCGTGGTGAAGTTGGTGGCCGTAATTGAGCAGAGCTGCGTGGTCATGCCGCCCTTGGTGTCCTTCACCGAGACCTGGAAGTCATAGTAGCGTCCGGGCTCCAGCCTCCGCTGCAGCACGATATTCGCCTGGCACACCGAGTTGTACTTTGTGCAGGGCAGCGATTCTACCTTGACCGTGGAGGCGCTGGCATCGCCCACGAACTCGAAGGTCAGCGGATAGTCGAACTCCTCGTCGGTGGCACGCAACCTGTAGATTACCGAGTTGACCTGTGCGTCCGCCGGCACCAGCACCAGGCGCATGCGCGTGGTTGGATCGAACTTGGGGTCCGCTCCCTGGACGTGATGTGGACACAGAATGCCAATTAGGAGGCTGATTGTCAGCAGCCGATAGGCGGTCATTGCGCCCAGCCAGGGTCCGATCCAGGGACCCAGCCGCGATGGCCATCCGTGCATCTGCTGGCTCTGGTGATGATGATGATGATGATGATGATGGTGATGCCTAGGATGACGATGATGGCGATGCGGGGAGGTGGTCGGGCTGTAGTAGTAGCACTCCCGCCGCTCGCTGGGCTCCTCCGCCTCAGCCGTCGTCCGGCTGCTCGGCTCCGTTCCCAGGCGGCATAGCGGGATGGCATGTGACCGGCTCTGCTCCGGCTGACTGCTACTAGAGGAAGCCATTTCTGCAATGAGGAAGGGGTTTGCCAAATATTAAGGTTAAGTAGTCATTAAGAAGAGTTACGATCGATTAGAACCTCTTAAGATAATTAAGATGCTTAATCTCTCATTAAAATTGGTGTTAAAACGTCAACTTCAGCAGTGGAGATCCTGTGGAGTTGCTTAACCTTCGTTTTATAAATATACATCAAGTTATTTAGTTAGCCTTATTAAAGGCTATTATTTTGCTTTAATTGTAATTTCGTGATAAATAAACGTTTACCTTTTTAATGAAGCTTTTGTGTATGAAGTTACTATATTTGTTTGCCACAAATGCAAATAACACCCAAGCTGTTGGTGATTACGTTTAATCTGTTTTTGTTTATTCAACATTAACACCATTCAGTAAGGTAATCGTCAAAATTATCATAAAAAGTTAAATGTTGATAAAAAAAAAAGAAAATTAAAAATGAATATATACTTCTTAAGACTTCTTTTATACTTCTGCAAGTTTCACTGTTTAACTAGTGCTTTTTGTTTTCGTAATACAATTACATTACATCTAAACCCAATAACAAAATGAAAATTGAAATTTTCCTGCCCCCATTAAACTGCTTATTAATATTTAATTATAACGCAATGCGTATCGAATCGATAGTGTTAATTCGGGGTCTCAAGGTAATTCAATTAGGGGTCCATTTTAATAGAAAACTTGTAATGCATCATCATTGATCAATTAAATCGAATCCCAGGCAGCTGATCTGTATCTATAATTTTGAGAAAAGGTCTACTAGATGATCGGGGGATCGGTTGTGCAATGCAATGGTGACCGAAGCCACAAACCACGCCGAATCATCGTCCAAATGCATAACTTTTTTGTTTGTGGGCCAAGTCGAATGCGGTCGGGCTCAAAGTCGGGAACTGCATCACCGTTTGGGATCGGCTTGGACTCGGTCTTGGTCTCGGTCTCGGCTTTGGTTTCTGTTTCGGCATCGGCTGGGGGAATGCAAGTGTGAACTGCTAAAGTTTAGCTCGGATTCCGGATTCCGGTCCGCGAGACGGCTGACCGACCGTCCACTTTGTCTACTTTCATTTTCCGTTCGGGGCGGACTTGGGCAGCGGCTACGAAATCGAATTAGATTTCATAATTAATACTGCAGCACTTTCATTTTTCCTTAAGCCATGTAGCCATGACCAACAACCAACAACCAACAGCCAGCAGCCAACAGAAGAGAGCAATTTGTGCGGCGGCTGATAAATAATGCAATTAAGAGATCTACGAATGCCTATTTGTCGCACCGCGCTCTGTTTTTGGCACTGTGAACAAAATACTCAAACAGCAGGCCGAGTTGTAATATTATTAATTAACAAAATACCCTGGCTCGGTCCCCGGCTTTATGCAATCGCTCTGAGCAACGACTTTTCACAGCGATTAAGACCAGTTGGTCAATGTTTTTCCGCCGCCGGAGCTGGGGAGCCGGAGCTGGAGAGCTGAAGTACTTGTGTTTTTGGGCCACTTACTCGCGTATGAGCCAGAGAAATGATTTGGCTGAAAGCGGTTTGGCAATATGTTGAAATGGGCATAAATTATGAACTTAGCACTTTAAAAGGTTACGGCGCACAACGAAGAGGGATCTCCTGTCTCAATTATTTTAGCTTGGCCATTACAATCGGCACCATTAATCTGTGCAGATCCTCGTTAGTTCATATAAATTGGCAGCCGAATATTATATACTATATACTGTAACGGAGATTAACTCATTCAGAGCCACATTTATGGCTTTAAAAGATTAAACCAGAATGAATGATGGATCTGTGGCCTTAATTACTTTTGTATACAGATCTTCGTTGAAAATTTCAATCGATTTTATCGCTTACATTACATTTCTTTCATAATTGCTTTAGTTACTTTTTAGATATAATTGGTAATGATATTTATGATTGTAAAGATTTTAAATTTATTGCTTTCCGATCCTATAAAATGCAATATTTGTTTATAATTTCATGAGTAAGAAGTAAAAGCTTTAATGGTAGTCTAACTACTTTAAACTCTTCCCAAAAAGACAAAGAAAAGAAATTTGAAGCTTATCAAAAAATGTGATTAAATTCATAATTATATCACAATAAAGTTCAGCAAACAATTCAATAAAATATTGACCTTGGGATCGCTTATCAAAATCTCTAATGGCATTTAATACAAATTAAATTTCTAATACTCTGGGAATAACTAACGAAATTGGCTAACCTACAAACTTCATGGTCAACAAAGTTATATAAAATTAAAAATTATTATAACTTAATAACTTTCGTTTTGTTTGTGACCGAGAGAATACCATATCTTGAGATCCTTTTGTGGCTGATCTCATAAAAACCACGATGACCTTTATGTAACTGAACGCAATTAAAGCCGAGTGAAGTGTCGATTCATCTGCTTTTGAATAGAGTCACCGGTTTATGGGGCTACCTGACGGGCTGGACAGCTCGTGCCTGGTTAAGAGTATGTGCTTCCCGGCCCAAATGAAAGAAAGAACCCGTGTATGGCATATAATTGGGCTACGTCTACGACGGGGTTTCGTTCTCGAGTCATCATATCGGTCATCGTTGGCCGGGGAACGCGGTCATTCAAGCGGTCACGTCTCGACTGTCTAAACGCAGAGAGATTTTATTACGTTTAATCATGTGCGACAATTACAAGCGGTACTTTAGACGCATTTCACCGCGAGTCAGCACTTTGCTCTTACAAAACGATTCGCAGCTTGTCGGCGTGTTTCTGGTCTACTTGCTGCCGTCGCTCTGGAAACTCATTATTCTAATGAAAATTCCGCAAACCCTAGGGAATGTGCCTTTTTTTTCTCGCATTTTCAGATGGCCAGCGAAGGAAATCGAGAAACAGATCGAGACGGCTTTCGTTTTCTTAGCCCAAATCGCTCAAATTGGTAAGTACACACAGCGTGAAAGATGATAAAGCTCGGACCGGAACGCTGACACAAATGACAGCGGACATTAAACGGTGTTGAAATGACAGTGTAGGCTTTTTGCACTCATCCCGCAGAGCTGTTGGGCAAATTGAGGGGCTCCGTCCGACAGACACACAGTGGCAATCTGGGTCCGAAGAATGGGTTCTTCTCTGATTGCCCCGAACGCTGGAGAATCGCGAATCGGAGGAGCCTGCAGACAGTAGCCACTGGCGGCGAATCATTGACCAAATCCTGGCCTGCGATCATTTGCTGGCCGCATTTGCTGGCCCTTAGCGTTCACGTGTGTGCTCCACGTAATTACAAAACTGGCCAAACAGACAGCAGCAGTCGAAGTAGCAGAGGCCGTACACTGAGATAAGACTTTCTAGAGATTCTACTTAATCCGTAAAACTTTAGGAAACTTAAAAATCTTTGTTTACATGAAAAACTTGAAATTTACTCGGCAATAATTTTTTTAAATATTTTGTTGATCATTTTCTTTAAGCTTTATTAATCTTATGGCTTGAAATATTTATATCCCTTTAACAACACCCATAATACAAATTTCTAAAAATATATTATATATCGCTACTATTTTCTCAGTGCATCAACTACAGCTCCTTGTGGCCCGAAACGAAGTGAACCTCGCATTGCTGAGGCTGCTTAAATTGCGAGCTCAGGCTTTTTTGCGAACAGCTTCGCGGTGAGCTATTGCCAATCCGGTTTTGGCCGTCTGCTGTTCGTGCTAGCTGTATTTGCCAATTTCCAGTTTGTGCAGCTGCATCTAAGTGGCATCGCCGAGTCCTTAGCCAGAGCTGGAGCTGAGGCTTAGGCTGAAGCTGGAGCTGGAGCTGCTGCAAGCCAATGACCAGTTATGTCAGTCGGATCCCAGGCAGCCGGAGATCGGACTTGGAGGCGAGGCAATGGCTATGGCTATGGCTATGGCCACCCGACACCCTCGCTTTTGGCCGCCTCGCCGGCGTGTTGCAATATTTTCTGGCCTGGCCTGGCCCGCATTTGGCTTAGAAAGGCCGAGAGACACATAATGAATCTGTGTGCATATAGGCTGAAGCTTGGCGAATAAATGTGCGCCCCGATAATGCATTCATTTGCAAGTATCGCCAGGCGGCAGGCGGCTAGCGCCAGGCCCAGTTCCAGTTCCAGTTCCACTCTCGGTTCCCAAAGCCCAATCCCAATCCTAATACCAATCCCGTTCGCAATTCGGGGCTCCGGCTGCTGTTGCGCAACAAACGTAACACACGGCGCACAATATATTTGTGCCATTTGACCGAATTTCTCCTAACACACATACTGGAAACCCGTACTCCCAGTCAGACAGCCTGGCCAGCTCCAGCTACTGGCAATGAAGTTGGCCCAGCTCCAGTCGGAGATCCCGAGCTGGATCTGCGGCCAACGCCTCGATGTCTTGGTCTTGGTCCCAGGTCTATATATAGGATTAAACAATCGTTCATATAACGCCGAGCATTCAGGCAAGACTACATTTCTCTGCCGCATGGCAGGGAGTGTGAGTCAGTTGAATTTATTACCACCCAAAATGGCTTAATTTGTGCTACTCAGAAATTTTTATGAGACGAGGGAGCAAGAAACACTTGGGCAGATGAATGGCCATGCTCCTCCTTTAACCAGTTAACAATCTCTGTTGCCTCAAAGGTGACCTAATTAGCGGAGTTATTAAAGATTTGCTTCTTTTATGTTTCGATTTATGAGTTTTAAGTTATGAGAAAGAAGAGTCAGAGGAATTTCAGTAAAGATGTTGGCAAAACAATCGTAAATAATCTTAAATACTTTAAATATATTTCAAGGACAACATTCTGGGTATGATAGAAATTTATAGATACTATAGATTTGTTTCCTGTAATGTAGGGATTATTTAGTTAACCTTTTCTTCTGAACCGTTTCAAGCTACTGAAGAGCTGTGATTACTTATTTCCTCATCTTTATTTGTTATAATATCCCCTTACTAAACCAAAATACTAAATTTAAATTATAAAAACAGTTAAATTTTTTCTTAAATATCATACTTTCAACATGCAATAAACCAAAGTTTATAATTTCCTTATAGCTTTCTAAAAAAGCCAAGCTAATTTTGCGAAAATGATTTGCTAACTTTATGAGTTTCCATTATCCACAAATGTGTAAAACATCAGACTTCATTTAATGTGCAAAGAGGCAAGGCTTTGCTTATTAGTATCTTCCAAAATGGACATGAAAAACATTTTACTAACATTTTTAATGTCACTTTGGACATAAATGTATTGAAAATCATTTGGCCCGATTTATGGCAGAGCCATGATATTTTCATTTTCTTGGCAATATGCTCGAAATGATCCGGAGAAAGGATATATTAAATCTCTTTTCTTTCACCGTCTTTACTCAACGGCCTTGTTTATGGGCTGCAAATTGACAAAGTGGCCCGAAATCCATTAAGCCCCATTTGGTGGGACCCAAGTGAAGGGTATGTAAACTTCGACCCTCGCTAATGATCAATGCTTCCTGCTGCCGCCGAGCCGCGTCTGTGGTCTAGTCTCTGGTCTAGCCTGTGGTCTGCCGTGGTCCATGGCCTGTACGAGTATATTCCCACTCCACAGCGGGCGCGGCGGTGAGCTCGTGAGTTCACTCTGGAGCGAAACAAGATTTTGGGCGTTGTTCAATTTTTGGGCTGCCTCAGCTCCGGTTCAAAATCCAACTGCAACAAAACTGCAACTTCCAGCACGCAGCTTCGTGAGCTCTTGTTTTTTAGTTTGGGGTTTTGTTTTTGTGGATTCGGCTCGGATTCGGATTCGGTTTGGGCTTGGGACTCGGTCTCGGATTCGGGCTGGGCCAGAGCTGCATCAGCCTCGCCAACTGGCTGCGACTGCGCCGTGGCTGCACACAAGTAGAATGAAAATTTGTGTTGCAAATAAAGTTGAACCTGATGGCAAACTAATCTGCTTCACGACAATAGAGCTTGCAGCCAGACAGCGGGCAGCAACAAACAACTGCACTCGGAAAACCAATGGACTTGAAATTGTTTAAAATAGGGGGATTTAAGAAAACATAAAAACCATTTTTAAGATTTAGTTGTGGCTACAAAAGTCAAGCCTGAGATAGATATCAAGAGAAAAAGTAATATGATATGGGATCTATGATTTAGCGTCCAATATCATATCGAAAATAAAGTAAACTTAACATAGATATATTGAATTTTCAAATAGTCAAGAAAATGTGGAAATATTCCTAGAGATTTTCCATAAGTAAACTCTACTTAAGCTAGAAAAATGCACTAAATATTAGTAGAATTTCAGTTTTTGCGAGTGCAACTGCCAGTAGACGGCAAAGGCAGCAGCTAGCGGCGCAGACTCGTAATCAACGTTTATTTCGTGGCTCGTTCGTGTCCCCCATGCGACCGTCGACCGTCCTTCACCAAGCTAGAAGCCCCGTCTATCCTTTCCTGTTTTGACTTCAGGGTATGGGGACTCGGGATGGGGATCTGGACTGGGCCTGGGCCTGGGGATGGGGATGGAGGTTGGGGCTGGGCATTGGCCGGGTCTGGGGTCTGGAACTGGGACTTAGGCCGCTGGCCGTTCCTTTCCGTCTTTGGGGTTTTGTCTGTCTGTCAGCTCGTCAGCAGACACACGTACACATACACTTGCAAATATATGGACACAGAGATATATATTGTGCTAAGGTATTTGCTGGAGATTTTTGCAGTGTATGTACATATCTGCATCTATAAAGTTTTTATTGCCGCAGCTGCGGGCGTGTTTCTGGGTGCGCCTCGCTGGGTAAAATAAATACGCATAAAGCCACCATAGCTGCGCGGAATGGAAGCAACAGGGATAACTACTACTGCATGTCAGAGAATTGCAGCGTTTTTAATATATTATTCCTGTATTTTAATTGCGACCCATAAAACGCTTTGTACATATTGCTTACTGAATTAAATAAGCCTTCGGGGGAAAAGTTGTGCCCCGCTTAAAAGCAGAGCAGATTTCATAAAAGGTAAACATTTGAAAGTTAAGAAGTAATACTAGGTGCCTTTAAGGCCAAAGGCTTTTTATAAAAGGTTTTAAAGAATTCTTTACAAGCTTAACTAAAACTATTTTGAAGTTATTTTCTTGTTACCAGAATGACAGTATTTTCTAACTGATTCATATCTTTGATCGACACAAAGACCTAACTGCTCTCTAAGAATTTGCATTGTATCTTGCACATTCTTTGCAAATATTTCTCAAGGCCAAGTTAATTTTCTTTATCAGATTGCTTTCATAAACAATTATAAAATATAGAGAATATTAACAAAAGTACTTATCATAATTATCAGTGCTCTGTGATAGCCAAGTTTTCTTAATTCAGTGATGTACCCTTTTTTTTTATGAACTTCACCAGTTTCTAATTATCATCGCTATAGCGACTGTGATATTTTCCTTTCATCTGAACAATTCCAAGCAGTTGGCCGACAACGACGCTTCGTTTCTTTGCCTTTGTTTCAGTTATTTTCCTATAATTAACAACGCACAGCGGCCTAGACATCGTTCATGGTTCAGCTGCAGGCTCTCGGCAGAGATGTTGGCCTGCAGTTCACAGACGATTGTAAATGAAGAGCCCAAACAATGTGTCTTAGTATTCCCGGCTACAGTACAGCTCCGCTCCAGCCTCGGATATGGATTCAGCTGCAGACCACGGGGGCTGGACCACAGACTATTCGATTAGTCGGGGTGCCAACGCCAACGCCGCCGCGGCTCCAGCTTCGAGTTCGGCTTTGGGTCTCCGGCTCGCCATCATCGTCTGATAAATATTAAGAAACCCCGAGATCTACACCGTCATCGCCATCGCCCTCGCACAGTGGTTCATTATGCTAGCCAAAAATTAAAAATAAACTTTATTTTCATTGGATTTATTTATATTACTCCACCAATTTAAATATTATTTTTGTTTATCATTTGATTTAAGTTTTTTTTTTAATGAATTTTGAAATATTTGAAGAACCACTGTGCCTCCTCCGTCGTCCGGATTTCGTTCGTCTCGCCTGTCGGCTCTCCGTCTTTTTTTATCCGTCATGCTGCCGCTTTGTTTTGGGGGCTATGGCTCCTCCGGTTCCTACGATTCCCTCGATCCTACGAGGGAAAACGCAGCGAAAATAAAATAAAAATGTAAATAAAAGACCCCAATGAATGCAATAACAGCAATCCTAGCGAGCAGCGTCATAAAATGGTGCGTGGGATTGACAGCGAAGACAGCTACAGATGCAGATGCAGATGGAGATGGAGCTGGAGAGATGGCTTTGGCCAAAGAGGGGCATCATCGTCTGGCTTATTCGAGGGCTCGTGGTGCCCCAGGCACAGCCATCGGCGATCGAATCCCCAGCAAAAGCCCAGCCCCAGAGGCAGCGTGTTGAGCACTCAAATTGAATCTCGACTTTATCGGCACCCAGCCACGGGCCGCTGGCAGACACGAAATTAATTGGCTTAATTTATGTGAACTTTTATAAGAAAATGCACTCAGGCTCTGTGCAAAGTTGATTTACATTTATTTTCGCATTGCCAACGCGGTTTAAATACCCATCCCCGTCGTCTAATGGTTGTTTGGTTGTTAAAGCCGCATCAAGCTGAGCTCCTTCCACAACGAAATCCACATCCACATCCCCGTCCAGGTCCTCCAGCTTGTGCGTTGGCCAGCCTTCAGCTCCAGTCTGGTGGATTACCAACCGTCAACGGATGAGGGAAGCCACGTAGACGGCCAGACAAAGACTGTGACTGATGGCTGGCTGGCGGATCCGAGGCCTGGGGTATTAATGCACTTGGCGAAAATGGGGAGCTCATTTTGTAAAATTCTTTTCGAAATCAACAGATTTATTATTCAATACATTGATATTATTAATTTCATTACTCTTTTCAGGAATCCTTCTTTTCTTATTGATATTTTAAGCTAGATCCCTCTATTTAACTATCAATTTCTCCCAGTGCAAACGGACCACAATTGGGTTTGGGATTGAAGCGGAGGCTAGGACTGTGTTAAAGAACAGAAAATCTATTTGCAGCCGTTGTAAGGGATCGGCGCGTCGTTGTAGGCCATAATTGCTCTCCTCAATAAAGCAAAAATTTATTTCCACTTCAACCGCTTGAGCCGCATCAGGCTTTTCGTTTGGCCTGGGCCCCGCCAAATGGGACGCGCTGAGAGTTGGCCAAGAGCTTATAGTAGTTTTGGCCAAGAGCGGTACGGGCGCGATGGGAGATCGGTACGGCCGGCAGAAAGGCAGACTGCAGCAGCGACATTGTGGGCGTCGAGCATAAATAAATGTCTTTATGTGCCTTCGCCTCGCTCAGTTATTGTTCTTCATTCTGCATGCGGTCGGGCCGAGGCTTCAACTCCGAATTGTATTTTTAAGACGCGGTTGAACGACACTTTAACGACTCCAGACTGTTGAGCAATAGCCGAGAACTAGTCGCCATTACCAGTGCGAACTGGCGGAGGGCGGGGGCTTCAGGGCCACATACAGTGGATGTGCGTCCCGTTGCCTCGCAGCAAACGAAAGACTTAGGCAACGAACGCGCGCTCGGTGCGCGATGCCCGATGCTCGATGCCCACTGCCCATGCCCGATGCCCGATGCCGGCGATGTAATTAACTCTAAGCGCTCGTCCCCGGGCACTGTTAATCGGGATGCAGCGATCGGATGGCTTTCCAGTAGTCTAATTTGGCGTTTTAGGAGAGGCCAACAGCCTGCCCCCCAATTAATAAATATGGACTCGACTCGCGCGCGTTGCATAAAATAAATCATAGAGCGACCACCGGTAATCGGGAGAATCAGCCAGCGGCCAACGGCCAACGGCCTTTGGCTGACTGCACCCCTCAGCGGCGTGTCGGATTTTATAAATGAGAAATGGTAAAAGTTTCGAGCGGAGAACGGTGCTCAGCTCGTTCACATATATATGGTAGTTCTTCGATGCTCCAGCACGCACGCTCATAAAAAGCGCCGCCATTATGGGTAATTTTGCAGCATAAATTGTAAAATGCCGCAGAGCTGTCAATTTTGGCACTGCCCCGAGTAAAGTGGGTCAGGCAAGGTCGCTCCGCCGCTGTTGTTGCTTCCAAGTGCGACGCACAGGCAGAGTAGAGGCAGAGTAGAGTAAGCTAAGTGCCCAGGTATGTACATAGCTTGTTTGCTTTTGCGTTTGCGTTGGCTGGTAGCCATGTTCGTGTAGTTACCTATATAAATATATATGTATATATTTATATATATATAAATTTGTACCGATGCCGACATAGCCAGTTCCTGCAACAGCAGTCGACAGCTCACTAGTTGGCTGCAGATGAATGTATTATGCAATCCATCAACATGGAGCGAACGATTTGATTAGATCCGCCATATGGTTTGATTTTTCAAACATTTGCCGGGGATTATCCTCATAAACAGTTTATAAGTCGCTGTTAACTGGGAAATTAGCCAAAGATATCTTAGATTGCAGCATAAATTAATTTCCAAGCAAACAAGTATTTTGTTGGTGAACAGTCGCCAGTAACTGATAAAATCATGCAAATTGCTTTTATATATCAGGGTCAATTAAATATTATTAACATTAAATATTATCCTTAATAGCTTAACTGTGGTTTTTACTATATTTGGAGAGTTTTAATTGCTTAAGTTTAGCAAATAAACTTGTATAGGTAGGGATTCAGGTTGTCTACTTACAATAAACTATTATCTAATAGGTAATAATAGTTGTCTTCTTACGTAGTTTAATAATAAACCATTATTTAACCAATAATAATAGCTATTTTTGTTTACTCTTAAAGTAAATATTGTATTTAGCAGAGACAGTTTTGATAGATAGATACGTAATTCAACTTGGAAGTCTTATGAAATATTACAAATTAAACTTTAGAGAGTCTGAAATGTATATTTAAAGATTGCTCCAAAAAACCTATAGCATAGCAAAGTTATTTTTAAGTATTACATACACCTTCTGCCATTTCAGACCTATTTGATTTTGTCCCAAGCGCAGAGACTTGATTTATATTATATTACTCTCCCCCAAAAACACCAACTGTGAGCCGATTAAATATGTACATACGAAGTAGTTCAATTATACCTTTTGAATGGTTAAAACGAGCTGCGATGTGAACTCCGGAGAAAAATGGTCGTATCTTCACAGTCTGACTCTTAATTTTAACTTTCCATGTGGTCGGTCGCCTTATTTATGCAACCCGAATTCGAGCACTCCACTGATTTTGTTTGTTTGTCGTTCGTAATCAAGTGATTGACATTTTTTGGGACCCGCACTGAATATTAATAGTCGGAGGCATCGCTGGCACATTGGCTTAGTAAGCACATTTTGTTTTTTTTCAGTCCTTCCGCATCCAGCACGTCTTCAATAAATTTCGTTTCGGAGAGCAGAAACCGAAGCCGAAGCTGAACGCGAAATCGAAATCGATCCGTGTTTTTCTAAGCCGCTCAAATGGCCAATTTGTGGCTTCGCTTGAATGGACCCCGAACGACCTTGCCTTCGGATTAGATCAAAGTCGATCAGATCGGTTCGAAATTAATGGGGATCCCGGCCAGCCAGAGACCTGTCACTCACTACTAGGAAACGATTTCTTCTCTTCTTTTTTTTTTGTTTTTCGAAATTCAATACCGAAGCCGATTATTTGGGGAACTTTGCGAATTTCTTAAACGTTCTTTGTTCACAAAGTCTCCGATTGCAAACGACAAAGTATGCGGTACAGCGTCCGCATTAAATTGCTGCAATTATATCTCGATCCCGATACCGATGCCGATGCCGATCTCGATCGCGATCACCGCTTGAGCCTATCCGATCCGATCCGGGTTTGTTGTTTAGCGCGCCGCCGTCGAAGTGCTACTGCCGCCAATGGTCCGGAAAGAGTGCTCGGCTAGTGAAGCTTATCGGGGAGAATTCTTCGCAGAAAGCCAGAGACGCAGACGCAGACGCAGAAAGCCGGTTTCTCTCACTCTCTTTCTCCGTCTGTGTGGAAAACCAAAGCCCACTCTGCAGCTCTCGGATCTTTGTGGGAGCAGCAAACCCGTTTCGCTCGCCGGTAGGTACAACAACCACTCCAATGAACCTTGATATATTCCCAATAATAAACAAGCCTGAGAACTATCGGAAGCGGACGAGTCCGCAATTAATCCTGCAGCTCTTGTGTTCGGTTGCGTTCGCACATGCAAATGGGTTTCTTTCAATTATCTAACTATTGGCAACAAATTTGCACCGCTTATACAATAGGTGCTGGATTTTTCGTGACTATATCGAGTGGTTTCAGAGGTGCTGGAATAAAGTCATGAAGACATTGGACAATAAAACGCTAAGCTTATCATTGTTTTTAAATAAAAAAACGGGTAAATTAACAGGGAACGCTCATTTCATTGTTTGAAATAAATAAATTTCTATCTCGAATAATATTTATTATAGAAAAGAAAGGGAGCTAGGATCTGGGGTTTATATCCTATAATTATTACAATTATTATATTTTTACATATATATGTAGGTTTTGAGATTTTGTTCTTATAAAGGTCACAAATGAAGCCTGTATCTTTGAATCTAAAAGATCGAAATTGAATTTCCAAATCTAATAGATTTTTATAATTTCATTTTCAAAAATAGGTTTTTAAATTATTAAAAATCTATCTCCTTTGTAATAAACTAATGAATCTGAATTACCTATCAATAATATCATAAAGTTTCCTTTAACAACCACTTCGGTTTCATGATTTTCATTTTAAATAATGACCAACAATTCAATGTTGAACATTTTCTTAAGAACAATTTCCCATTGTGAATGTGATCTATTTCAAGAAAAATCAAATCAATCAATATGCATCTATACTCCAAAAAGAGAATCATCTTAGCCCACGGAGCATCAGTTTCATAATCCCCACAGTGACCATGCAAATTTTTGAGAACAAACATGTTTTCGATTAATAATTTGAGGCTGTTTTATTAATTTGGTTGAAAGGCTGGCAAACAAATTAAAACATTTATGGAACCAATGTTTTTTTTTTGGGGTTTGGTTCCGCTGTAAAACGCTCCACACGAAATTGCAGTAATTCGATCATGTTTTCGGCTTGTTCAATATGTGTAATCGTGTTCTGTGCCATTTATCTTGTGACCTGCATCTAATGCAGCCGGCAGAGCGGCCGCGGCACTATCGTAGGTACATTAAAATATTTCCAGTGCGCTGTCTGCCTGTCTATAGGATATTTATACACGGACCAACAGGGGGAAAAAAATGAAAAAGAACAGACAAAAAACACAATGAGGGCGGCAACCTAAACGGGTTTACCAAAAACCCAGGCCCAGACCGGAGCCCGAATCCGAACCCAAGACCAGAACGCGGAGCAGATGTTGAACCCATTTCTCATATTAACCTCCTGCATGGCAGAGTCGGAAAATCTTGAGATTTGGCCAAAGGGGCCCACGTGGTGACATACTTTTCCAGGCTTAGTCACGTCCCGCTCTGACGAAGCCCGAGCTGGAGCTGGAGCCGCACTCCATCCTGGTGGCCCTGGCACATCCCACACTTAAATGGGGTCAACCCAATAATGAGGACGTCGTACAGCGAGAGAGATGGCTTATCCAATATCCAAATGCCATAGGTTGGCTACGCCCTAAATCCTAGATCGGAGCCACTAGTTGAGTATGCTTTTGCGGGCCTTCGATTAGGCCTTACCTTGAACATACTGGCTTGGTATATAACCTCTTTGACCTACACATATTAATTTTGATGATGACGACGGCCTGACCTTGTGACCAGGCGGCCAAAACAAACACAGACAGGCCGAGGAGTCCAAAGGAGTCCGCTAAGTATCGAATCGAACACGTCAAATATCCATTACCATTTCCACTACCACGCATATTTAAGTATATATAAACATAGGTATTTAGTATATAACCAATTTCAAGTGCATGATTGAATCGTTACTTTATAGTTCTTGAGTCGCCATTACCTCATTTTGATAGTATTCCTTAGTTAATGTTGAATTTGTTGCGCTCCATTACTCGGACGGGGGAGGGATTCCTTAGAGGCACTTTGATGTGGATTGTTTAGCGTTTGTAACTTATTTAAAGAAAATCATATTTAAATATACATTATTTAATTATGTATGTTGTATTTCCACAAATCGTTGAACACCTAAGAATATTATATATTTTATAAATGATACAAGTATTATGTTAGAAATTAATATAACTAAAAAGACTTCCAATTATTTCTGAACTTTTGTTAAAGTTCTTTCCAACTGAACTCTTCTTTTATTACACATTCAAATCTTTGTCTTCATTATTATGATTTCCTCTACTTCAAACATCTAAATTATCTATTATTTTAAAACTAAACCTTTTATTAAATCAAAATGTTAACAATCGCTGACAAAACTGCCGAAATGTCTCGCTTGAAAAACACAAGACAGCAGTAAAACAAATGTCATGTTGTTATTCCAAATTCAATATTGGCCATAAGTTTGGGGCTTTCACTGTCATGTTAACTTTGGCCGCATGGAAATTCAAATGCACACATTTAGTATATCTATATAGTAGATACTATAGTAGATACTATAGTAGATACTATATAGAGCTCAAATCACGCGATGCGCTTTGGAAGCGGAACCATGACAGGCTGCAACATGTGGCTGCCACGGTTAAACAATAACTATAGTTAAACCAAAAAAATAAAGTCCCTGCATTGGTGCAATTTGGTTTTATGGCCCCTTATCGGCCCTGAGTGCCAGCCAGTAACTCTTTGCATCTGGCCAACTTGCCGCGAAGAAAGAACTTGGCCATAAGATTGAAAGCCAATTCCACGAAAAGCCAAACTACGTACGTAAATGAATTGAAAGTTTTCACACGTACTCAGTGTCTGTGTAAGGCCCTTTGTTGATGCTCTATTTAGGAAGTGGTTACTAGATCATCTCGTGCGGCTTATCTGCGCTAACGAAAACACTTTGGCAGGGGGCTGGAATCGAAGTCGGAGGTACAACAACCTCGGAATCGGATCCGCCAAGCCAAGGCACCCAGCAGTTAGCAGCTCCGTCTCCACTTTCTCAAATTATTTTTAGGGTAATCAATAGAACGAGGTGGAGGCAAGAGAAAGAGTTCACTGCCTGAAAATAATTAATCTGGCTTTTGTTGAAAATGTTCGGGCATGTGGCCGATTTTTCGCCTGTACGTCTGACGGACGGACAGCCTTGTCGTGTTTATATTTCTGCCGAAAAAATCAAGTTTATTGACCTTAGTTATCTACACATTTTTCAATTTTAATTTACAAATGTGTGGGGAAATTATATTATTAGGGATTAAAGTCTCACACTACCATATTATAAAAAAAATTTGATTGCGAAATTATAAAGAAATCTGTTTCTGTGTCACGAAGGTATGGGTTTTAATTGAACCTCTAAAAGTTGAGAATTTGAAATGAATTTTCTATACACTGTAAAGGTTTTGACCTTACAAAGCATATGTTTTTCTGAGATTTAACAATGATTTATAACAATTAAGCAGCTTTTGTTATACTAAAACTAAGCAAAAAGAGTTCTTTTGATTTAAGGAAACACTGATTTATTAAAGACTATTTTAATTTTATTATCAACACATTATTGTTAACAAATTATTCGGTTAATTAATAACTTTCGATTGTATAATCATTTAGCACTCGTGGTATTTCAAATTACAGAACAGAAATGTAGAAAAAACGCGTCGCAACTGCGCGAATAAACAGTTTGGAAAACCCGCTCGCTACCGCTTGGCTCGGAGTCTTGACCACGTCTAAAGGTCTTTGAATTTGATTTGCATGCGAGCGACGCTAACGGCCACAGGACGAAGGACCTCCACTGGAAGGTTGTGGGCTAAATTTGTGGAAACCACCGTGGAGTACACCCTCCCCCTGGTAATGTCCGAGTAAATTAATGAATTAAGCCGCGATTTATGCCAAGTCCGGCCGTAAGTGTATACACTTACAAGGTGTTTCGGGCGAACCCTCGGCCAGTACGGGTGAAATGTGGCTCCGGAGAATGTCATTGAGACACCCTAATCCAATTTGCATACATATTCCCGAAGTGACCTCTCTCTATTTTTCCATACCGCCGGGCCCAACGCCATGGTTACCGGCCATGGTCAAAACACGCTACTGGACTTTCCATTAATTTATACAACAGGATGAATGGTGGCATGAATCCTGGCTGAATCGGCTATACATAGCTCGGGTGGGTATATATATGGAATCTCAGGTGGTTGGAGCTCGGGCTTTCCGAGATCTGGGGTCCGAGGAGTTTTTCCACACCTACACTTCGCTCTCTGTGGGTTCGTGAAAGGCAAACTGAACGAAATGTTTGGGTTTCCGGTTTGACTTGTTGAGGTTTTATTTGCATGCGAGCTCTGCTCTTAACCGCCGCTTGTGGGTAGCGTATTGGAATACTTAATTATTCCTGTTCCCTATTGGCTCTCCTCCACCATATTTTCGCATTCACGCAATCCACGCACTGACCCCCGATTGCAAATCAAATTCTGCTTTAATGGCCAAATTCCCTTTCAACGAGATTTCACTGGATTTACGTGCATCCGAGTTTTGGGGTCCAAGCCATAGGCTGGGAGCTGGGTGAATTTTTAGCCCTAACTTTAGCCCTAGCCCAATTGGGGTCAGCCACCCAGTGTGTGAGTGTGTGCCATAAGCAGTGTTTCTTTCCAATAAAAAATGATTTATGAATTGCCTCAACTTTCTTAAAAAAAAGGCGCATAGATTAGGGGGAAATATTTTATTGGGAGCATGCCTAAAGACCTTTGATTATCCTTGGGCTTATGGACGGTTATATAAGTTATGAGCTGTTTATATTTGTTAGAATTTTATAGCTCTGAGCCTCAAGGACACCAGTAACGGGCCTTTTCTTTATTAATTTATATTGCCTTTCATGTTTTTCATATTGTATTGCCTTGTCAAGATAACCAAATAACAATTTTGTTGAAAATAAAGTCCATTAATTATATTATAAAAATTTACTTTATTAATTATGAAATGTATTATGTTAGTGTTGTGGTAATTTCATACTTAAATAAAAAAGTAATTAGAAAAACATTAATAAACAATAGATGAAAGGCTTTGAATTAAGGATCTTCCCCAGTCTAGTTAAATTAATGAAATAAGTATCAGAATTATTTTATGTCTATTCTATTTTATAAGAAATAATGTTTTATAGAAGACTTAATTTATCATTATAGCAAAAATCCACACTATTTGGTAAAAGGTCCTTTACAATCTTGCTCTTACACTTTTAACCTTACAAAGCTTGATCCTTTTTAGTAACTGTTTCACTTTGAATGTTCGACATGATAAGCTTTATATTTAATGGCATTTCCCGCCCTAAATTTTCCCTATATCCACTACCCACACATCGTGCTCCACATGTTGTTCATTGAGGGGGCCAATGTCGCACGCCACACGTTTCCCGGGCGTTAATTTGAGTGGCTCAGGCGAAGGTGTAAGCCTCACCTGTACACAAAATGTTTGGGCCCTACTCACATACTCTCATATCAACGGCAATTTACATACTCAAGCCATATTCGATTTATTCATGCAGGACGGCGGCAGGCATTCCCCCAAAATTGTTGCACACTGCACATGGCCTCTCAGAGGGACTCACCGCGACGCTCGAGGACCGCCGACAGAAGGTCCCTATGCGCACCATGGATGATGACCAGAAGGCACGTGGGGCAGGCACACGTGGCGGCGGGACACGAGATGGACACTAGAGCGAGCACTCCCGCCGTTTCGCACTGGCAGCCCGGCGAGAAATTAAAATCAAAGTTGGCAAAGGGCGTCCGCATGGCGCGATTTCCGATCGCTCCCTCAGTCTCTTGAACACTGGCCAATGTTCGCGGAACGATTCCGACTCCGACTCCTCCGATTTCTCCGGTGCTCAAGTGCCGACTGTCAAAGCAAATAAAAATAACAAAATGGCCTCACCTGTATCCTGGCAACATTCATTAAAACACCTCCGAGCGGCGCCGTGCCGAATTTGGAGGCAGAAAGAGGCGCGAATCGCTGCGATTGCACCAGGAGAAATGTGTGTAAAGTTTCATTTATGTTGGTACTAAAAACTGTAAAAAATGTGATACAATCCCAAATATATATTCCATAAATAACGAACATATTCATGAGTATTTACCCACTTCCATCTTGGCTGATCCTGGCTAAGTTTTCATCAAGAATGTAATCAAAAAATAGTTTAAAGAAATATTCGTGCTGTCTTTTATTGTTATGAGATTTCCCTGAATTTCTTTCAGTGTAAAATTGGGCTTTGGATATATGGATATTAATCCATTTGCAGTCGCGGCTCTGCATAAGACAAATCGGGCAGCGGAACCGATTTCTCGGCCAACTTGCGACGCTGCGAAACGAGCGCATTATTTAATAATACCGTTTGTTTATTGAATCGCAGTCAAAACTTTTGGCACAGACGGAAACCCAGTCCCCCCAGGAACCCCTCTGACTGCCCCTTATCGCCCCCGACTAGTTCGCCGCAAGTTGCTGATTTTGGGCGGCTTGGGGTGGTCTCCCATTTTGCTCCCTGGAAGGGTTGGGGGTTGGGACATGGGAATGGGAATGGGGTGCCGGCGGTGCAGTCGTCGACGGCAACGGCAACGCCGGCATGTCTGTCACACCCCGAAAAGTGAAATAGCTTCTGTCAATATTCTGTCAATAGGCACATGTTTTTCCGATGCCGAGTGGGTGGCGGCACCCGGCGGTGGCAGTGGCAGGCGGGGATTGGGATTCGGATTGCCAAAGTGGAGCCACGGGGGGGCTGTTTGCCGGAGCTGTTGATGGCGCTGTTGCTGCGTTTTCCCTTTCGCCTGATATTTAATCGATCTCCTGGCAATGAACATAGATCAATATTGCGTTTTGAAAGCGAGTTCTTTTTTGGGGCTCGACCCATTTTTGAGACCAGTCCGAGTTAGAGTATGCCAAGAGTCCATATGTATTTTAGAGGCATTGGACTCTTTGACTTTAAATGTATATTCTTCAGAGGTAATTAATATCTTTTTGGCCATTGTAATATATACAATATTAATCCCTAAACAAGGCATTTCCTTTTAGTTATAATATTTATGTAGCTAAACCTTTTTACATTAATATTTTCTCTTCAAACATTTACCTTTGCTTCAAAATAACTGCAAGACTTGTGCATTTCCTTAATCAATAGTTTTTGTTCACACCTTTTTTAGCCAAATCATTACCATGTACCTTTTCAAGTGAGAACAGATCCACTCCATTTAAAGCTGCTGAGGCCTTTCGTTGGCCTTGTTTACTTGGTAAATAAAGACGTCGCCACATTTATCTGCATAAACTTATAGCGCAAAGTATCTCATCGGGCGAGGAAAGCAAGACCCAGCCGTCTAGGGTCAAGTAAGTACACTCCAGAGCTCATGTATGTATGTACATCTGTGTGGAAGGCAGACAAGGATCTGGAATTGTGGCCGAGGTACGGAGCTGGTCTGGGATATGGGAACCGAACGGAACCGGCAGCTCCATGGCTCCATGGCTCCATGGCTCTGCTCCAAACACTTTTCTTTGGCCGGCGGCCATTCCATCCATGCACCATAATTTTCAATAGCTATTCAAATTCTTTGAAGTTCTCGAGGTCACCTAACGGATGCGAGGCATTGAAATTGATCCAGGCCATGAGCAGAGCATCGCCTTGCAGTTGCCACTGCCGACTGAGCTGGGTTTTGGCCACCAAACCGGATAGTTGGCTCTCGGTTAGTCCCTTGCAGCTCTTTGTTTGTGTGCCGCGGCCAAGATGCATCATCACATCGGCCTGGCTCAATCGAATCAGCAGCGGCACTATCCCAGTATCCAGTATCCCATCCTATCCAGCACATTTATCTGGCAAGCAATTCCAATTTCGCCGGCTGCCATCCGAATAATCACTGGTTTTTTCGACCAATCAGCAGATTAAATTGCATCAAGATGCTTACTTACTTACTTAAAACAAAGTTGTTCTTATAAAATTCTTATAAGGCCGCAGGACTTTAATTAGGATAGCAGGCCTTCCGATACGAATTCCTCAATTCAGTCTAATTAATTGAGCTGTAATTTTGCTATTTCAACATTAAATTAAAGTTGTGGGAAAAGCGTCTCTGCCATAAAAGAGGAATTTCAAAGATGTTTTGTATCGCTTACGGTATTTTTCATACTTTTTCGGTTTCAGGTTACCACAGCTGAGGATTTGTCGTGGGATCCTCTTGCCCTTGTTCTCTACCCAACTGGTTAGGCTAACCTTATCTTGGACACTAAATTAATAAGGATGTCAGCGTGTCCGACAAAGTTTCTACCTCAAGAGTATCTGAACACTTTTTCTTATCGACTTAATGCAAACAAGTACAAGTGCGCTATTAAAGAAAAAATCTTGACTTCCCGAGGAAATACATGCGTAAAAGTAATCAGTTTTTTAATGGAAACTTAAGTACACAGATCAGGTTACGATGAGAAATGAAAAATAATGGGATCCTCCTCTCGAGTAACGGTGGTGTCATCAAGGTAACGACCTTAAGAAGAACAGATGTCCAGAGTCCAGGGAATTTGCATACTTGAACCGAAACCAAAGCCAAGCCAAGTCAGGCCGGGCCGGGCCAAGTTAAAGCCAAAACCCGCCCAATATAGAGCTTAGTGCGAGTTGGTGTTAAGTATGAGCACGAAAATGAGCAAAAAAAAATAATGAACCAGTACCAAGCTCGGCTCATGGTCGCATATTAGCATCCTGCGGAGTACTTCATTTGCGCCACTGCCTGCCTAAGCTTCTTGGTAGCTGGCCTCCGGTTTGGGCCAGGCCGAGATGCAAATGAAATATGCGCCGGCATTAAGAGCAGAATTACAAATTTCAGGGGAGTGCGAGCGGCGGCAGCTGCTTCTGCTGCTGGCTATATGGAGATGTGGCTGCACCATGGCTATGTGGCGCTCACGATGGCGATGGCGATGGCTATGGCGCTGCCTTCTGCACGGTGGCCATTTCCTGGCATTTTAACTGGTTTTGTTTGACGGTGGTTACAATTAGCGGCTATTTAAATTGCCACGCATGAGCCGCTATTAATTACGGAACGATGGCACCGCAGCCGAAACCGAGAAAAAGTTGTTTATGGCCGGTATGCGGAGCAGAGGAGCGGACTCGTGCAGACCACTGTGGACTGGAGCGGAGTGGAGTGGAGCAGTCTAACCGTTAAACGGAAGCTCAAATGCCTTTCAAGTACCGAAGTTCAGTTCACACAAGCGGAGAGCGTAGAATCCGATACCTTGCAGTGATTCCATTTTAATTGCTACATTAAGAAATTCAGATATTTATGGGTTCAATGCCTAAGAAAACAAACAAATTATATGGGCAGCCGCTTCTGGGGATTCAGTTTAGAAGCAAAGATCCCAAGTGATAAGATTGAAGTAATATTCTGGAGAACAAGCTTTTAACCAAACATATTCAGTTTCGTTTTCCAGCTTCCTGCTTGTTAAGCCACTGATTCGGACTCGGGGGAATCACATTTTATCAAAGCAGCAATTTGCACCTATCAGTCCATCGGCCGCCCGTTGATTGGTGATTGGTGTCCCTTTTTTGAGCCGCGCTTTTTATTTTCCCATGACACTCGTCTTGGCTTGGCGGCTCGGCCTCATCTCATCGCAATCACAACTAATGCACAGCTCCAAGTATCGGACTATGGCGTATGGAGACTCTAAATGTCGAATGAAGTCAGCGATAAATTCAGCTGGTTGATTAGCTGTTGGAGCAATAAATCCATCGCTTCACACCGCCACAAGTAATTGCCGACAAAGCGTCTTCGTCGCCGTCTTCATCTCCATCTCCATTTCGACAAAAAAGCTCAAGACGGGACTCGGGTCCAGGCATCCATCTATTCTATCGGACTCTGGGGCTCCGCCGCCAGTCTTGTCTCCCCGCTGCCGCCTCGCAACTTCCCTCGCCGAGTCCCGGCGACGACTTCCCTGAGTAAGAATGTGTGCTGGCCAATATTTTATCAAACCTGACATTTCCTCGTGTAGCTCCGATTATGGAGCCCGGGTTGCGACGAGGTCGCCGGAGAGCGGCATTGATTGCCACTGCCCATGTGTATTTATTCCGCTGCTTATGTTTATGTTGACATTGACATATCTCGCGTCTTATCGGTTTGCAATAAGTGTACGCTGGCCATCGCGAAACCACTGCAGAAATGAGCCGAGCCGAGCCGAGCGGAGAGCCGGCATCGCTTTAACGTTCTGTTCTGCCATCGCCAAGCCGCCAATGTCGCCATCCGAGGACGCTGGCGACAACTCCAGTGCTCATTGGAGCCTGCGTCTGGTGGTGTTTCGAGTAAAATGGACAATGACCTGCCGCAACGCAACGCAGCGAACGAGTTTGATCATTGATGGTGTTAATCTGTTATTTTGTAATGGAATTAGAGGGGGTATTTTAGTTTATTAAATCATTTAGATGGGGTTCATGTGTTCTATAAGTATTTTATAAGCACATAGCATCGATTTTTATACCTCTGAAGGATATTATAATTTTAGTCAGGGTTTCAGGGTAATGAAGGCCCTATAAACAATATATATATTTTTGATCAAAAACAGCCGAATTAATTTTTAAAATTGTACTTTAATTTTTAACTAACTACATTTCGAATTGGTTTTTCTTAGCTTAGATTTAGGTTAAATTATTTAAAGGACGGGATTTTATTGAAATTTGAACACATTATCCTTGTCATTTAAGGCATCTAAGAGCACAACTCGTTCTTCACTTAACTACTAATATTACTACCAATTTGCACTAAATAATGACTGTATGGCCATATATATATATATATATAAAAATATGTTTTCAACTAAGTACAATCGGTGGCCAATTTTCTAATGCTGAGCATTCAAGGCTTTGCGGTCAAGATTCATATTTACATAAATATTGATTTAAATCTAAGTACACCAGGTAGCATCATATAGGCATTTGTTGTAGAACCACTGGGCCATCCAAGCGTTTTTCTTGGTCATGTTTGTGGTTTCCTCGGCCAGATTGAAGCGCTGCAGGTCGAGCTAAAAAAAGTATATATATGTTTTAGTAAGAAATTATATTTAAATGTTATATTATTCCTACAATTGGTTTCGGGAAAAGACGCTTCATGTCGATGCGATGCAGGTGCTCCTGATGGGCTTGCTGCAGCATTTTATACTCCGATCCACTGAGGCAGGCCAGGCAGAGGTCACACTCGTCCTTGTTGCAGGACTTATCGCAGTCGTGGGCAGCGCATTTATTCAAATCGGTGGCCAAGTTTTTGTCAGCTGTAAGCATTTCGCTGCTCTCACTTAATCTGAAATGAATTAACATTTAAGAAAATAAATTTTCAATATATTAAGAGATATAATTAAGCTTACAAAGTGCCACCTGTTGCCTTGAGAGGACGAATTCCCACCAGATTGAAGACGCTGTACAGAACCTGTTCGTACAGCAGAGAGTTGGGCTTGAAGTGTGCCGAGGAGAGATTCGGCGACATGTTGGCCTCCATGAGGTAAACCTTCAAATCCTCATCGATGAACAGGTCGAATCGCATCAAATCGAAGAAGTTGTGCGTCCTGTAGGAGCGCAGAATATTGACAATGTCGTTCTCCTTGGCCGCTATCGTTGAGCGGACTATGTGCTCCACTTGAGGCCAAATCTTTGAAGGATCCATGCCCTGATCCCTTACGTAGGCTTCGAAGACGGTACGCATGCTGCCGCCGAAGCGATTGTAGAACTTCCTCAGCGAGGGAACCTCCCAGGTGGGCAGGTAGTCGTCGCCCACGATATATTTGTCCACATTCTCGGCGTCAAAGGGATAGTACTTCACGGGGCAGTATCGGAAGAGCACGTCCCCCGTGTAGATATAAGCTCGCAGAGGATTGACGGAGGTTATGACCACATAGACGCCTATGTCGAACTTGTGGCCATCCACGAGAAAGGGTCGCTGCACGAACTCCTGCACAAAGGAGTCGTTGGAGCCGAAGGCAATGTCCGCCGGCTCTCGCACCTTGATGTGCCTGTGTTCATTGTGCTTTTGGACAAAGAGAGCCTGCGGATTGTCGCGGGCGTAGTCCAGGAACTCCTGCCGCTGTGCCGGCAGACGAAAGGCGCGTGGCAAAAATGGCAGCTGTGTGGTGCACAGGTCCACCTTGTTGGTGAGGTACCCACAGCCCGGAAAGTGGTTTACCACCTGATTCTGGCCGAGACTCTTCAGGCTTGGGTGCGTGAGGAAGGGGTAATCGTGGGCCCATAGAAGGTTCCAACTCTCGTTCACGTCCACTCGCTTATATCCAAAACTCTGCAGCACATTCACCACGTGCACTAGGTGCTCCTCTGTGGGACTTCGGCCGAAGATGGCGTATGTGGGCGCGGCTTTTAGCTGATCTTCCGCAGCATCCGGCGGTAGCCAGGGGAAAAACCTGCTGTTGGCATGTGGCAACAGCTCCACCACCACCGCTGTGGTCACCGTGGCGGCCAGGAAGATCATAATTGGCAGCAATCCAATGCTAAGTGATGGTTTCTCATGATTCTCCTCTGTTGATTTTGCCAACTGAAAAAAAGAGAAAGTTTTCATTTGTTCATCGAAAAATGCCTCGAATTTGCCAAAAACTCACTTTGCTGTCAGCTTCCACCAGCTCCGGAGCACTGTCCTCCACCTTAGCGTCCATTTTTAGCCGAAGCCAAGTGCTATTTTAAAGTAGGAACAAGTACAAGCGACTTATTTAAAACAACCTTTTTAAATCTCGATCTGCGCATGCAGCGTTGCCAATTTAGCTATTTCCTCGCTGGATCCAGATTTATTTAGAACATTTTTGTAATTAATTAATTAATATAGGATCACTTCCTTGCGCATTGAAAAACATTTAAAGTTTAACAGTTTCCTTTTCCAAATTAGACTTATTCACTTTTTCTTATTTGCAATCCAGTTGGAGCATTACAGTGTGCCCAGTTTGTTAAAAATACCAGAAATCCAATAGAAATGGTGGTTGCTAGTGAACAAAAACTATGGCAACGATTGTTGCTGCCCTTTTGGCGGCAGTTTTAAAATAACCATCTCTGATTAAGGGTTAAATTTTAAATTTATTAATTATATAAACTTTTCTGTTTTTAAGCCTTTATATTTTCTCAGTGCCCGTCACGAAATATTTCAAAATAAATAATCTATTCATAAAACACTTTGTTTTGCTTTTAATTCCCTTTGTGTTGGGGCTTTTCCGTGTACACTCGAGGAAATGTATAAGCGCACCAGGGACACTGTGGAGAAAAAAAGGATTTACAGTCTCAAGGCGCTGTTCAAGAAAGTGGTCCGCAACATAAGCCTAAACAATCCGTGGATTGAATATGAAAATGATGACGAACGCGCTGTTTCGCGTAATGTCAAGAAAAATATATCCATGCGGGTGCGATCGAAGCACAAGTCCGGATTTCTTACTGTGGCGGTAATTAATATTAAAAAATACAAATAAAAATAAACATAACATATATATTATGTCATGTATGAACTTAAGGAAAAAGCTATAATTCGGACTCCGCATAAGTCTCGCACAATTCCGGAAAGAAGGAAATTGTGTTCCTTGTTCGCTACGCTCATTTGCTTTGAACAACTTAATCCAGTAAATTTTGTTACAAAGTTTGTATTATCAAAGATCTGAAGAAAATCCTTTTTAGAAACTGCGTGCCCGCTTAGTTCCAGTGATTAGGCTGCTGCCCATAACTCCTGGACGTTGTATTATTAGTAAGTCGGATTTTCCCATAACCGTATTTTTCATTGTGGTGGGCGAAGTCCGGATGATTAAGGGCATTGATAGTAAAGTAAGGATTTTATCTAGGAGTTGTTTAAATTGTATATAATCTTCCCTTTAAAATTAGGGCAACGAACTGGTGGAGGGCATTTTCGGTCCAGGAGACGTGATAGGCGAAGTTGAACTTTTGGAAGGTTGTTTGAGAACACACACCTTCAAGGCATCAAGTGAGTATTTCTAATGAATTATTTGTATATAGGTAGAATCTATATTTATTTGTTTAATTTGTAATCTATTAAACTGTTTATTAACCTGAGGTTTCTTTGGCCTCATACTGATAGCCCTAGTTTGATTTATTTGACAACTGCAAATTCTTTAGCTCAGGTCAACATTCAGTCTCTCTCCCTGTTTTGGTTTATTCCATTTAAAAATAAATCTAGAAATCATTTCGTTCCACTTCCAATTTTATCGCACTTAAGTTTGATAAGAAAGTGAATTAGGTAAACTGCAACATTTGCGGCTCATGTCGAAATAAATGGGAAATACATAGCCCAATCACGCGATTTATTTATACATAGCACTGTGTGTTTTTGGGAATTTGTTGTGTTTTGTTGCTTCATTTGCGATTGCCTGTACCCACCAATTTAATCAGCAATAAACAACGTTAAGTCCTAATTCGATTCAATCAAAATGAATAACAAAATACCCCGGCCCTCCGCCCCGGCTTCGACTCCAAGTCCAAGTCCGTCACGTGCCAGCTCCCCGAGGCAGGTATTCGTATTCCAACGAATATAGGTTGGCCCGAAACAACACCCGCCTTCCTTTGGCGCACTGATTTTTTCGGCTGTTTGTGTTGTGTTGTGTTCAGTTGCTTGTGCTCCTCGTTACTCCTCGTGCTGGCAATCTTTCAAAAACAGATGCACGCCACCAGTGCCACTAGTAGTGCCATCGGTGCCTCCAGTAGCTCCAAGTTCCACAATGTGCCCATTTCAAGTGAGTCCCAGCTATTGAACGCTTCACTTTGCACCTCGCAGCCTACTGCGAGCTACTGGTCCTCTTCGACTATGACTTTGCGGAGATTCTCAGTCCTTATATGACGAAGGCCTGGGACGAGAAGAAGCGAGCCCTCAAGGCTCTGGATTATTTTGATTTTCTGGACAAAGATCAGGCAAGTGGAAGAAGAAAGTTATCCCTAAACATAAAAGATGGACATCAAATTTCAAATGCAATTGTGTTCCTTGAAAAGATTTGAATGAAACTTCAATGTAAATTAATACATATTTCTGCAGATCGTGGAAGCCTGCCGACTTGGGACTCTTAAGCAGTACAGTCCGCTAGATACTATTTATGCCGAGGATGCGGGTTCCCTGACAGAGGTCCACTTTGTGCTCAGTGGAGAATGTCTCATATTGCAGTGCCTAAATATGGCGGTGAGTTATCCTATCCACTATATATATCCATTCTACAAAGATTATATCATTTAGGTCACGATGAAAAAAGGTAAACGAGTTTTCCGGCTCATGGCCGCACATGAAGACGAAACTTCGAGAATGCTTAGACAAGGCGTGAAATCCCAATATTCCGCCCTAAGTAAACGTAAAGACGAAACTGCTTCACAAGCGGAAATTAGTCGCCTTGTGGAATCCAGTTCCAGTTCCTCCGACAGTGATCCGAATTCCGTCAAGCAATTGGTGAGTTTTTCTAAAGGTTTTTCAAAAGTTTGTTAACCTAAAAACAATAGTAACTAAAGCTTTCTGAATTGAAATTATTAGAATTCTGGCTTAGTTATGATCGATTTTTGATTCAGTCTCATGCAAGGGTGTACAGGGTATACAAATTTCGGCTTCTGAAAGTTAGTTTCCTTCCTTCTTTTGATTTGACATTATTTTATAATTTGACAGATGCGTAAAATGAATTTGCTAGATATAGAGAAGTCATGCGGTTTGATGAAAGAGATGATGGAGCAACGCACTTCGAATTTCGCTTCTAAAAAATCTCGGATGTCTCGCATGTCGCGGGTGTCTCGGAGGTCTTCAGACAAAGATCAGGATTTTAAAGAAGAAAATGGTGATGATCATTATGAAGATTATTGGGGGGAATGGACATTTGATGATGAGGTCGAAGATAATGACAAAAATGATGTTAAATATAATGAAAAAGGCGATGCTGAAGACGATGGGCCTAAATTTGATGTCACAGCCCCTTTCCCGGCATCACATTTAAATCTTCAAGATTCCGAGTCCGATGAAAGTGACATCAGATTAAAATTATCATCGAGTTCTTCCTCGAGTAGAGAAGGTGTAACCGTAAGTCTCCGGAGATAATAGTTCCTTATCAGTATTTTTGCAATATTCTTAGCTTATATTGTTTTTTATTATTTATTTTATAATGCCAATTTAATTGCAGAAACCAGTTATTGAGAGCCGCTTCATCGACGTGGGATCTATTTCATTTGGAGGAATCTTCGGCTTGGGAGAGCAGATGAAGCATCGCGTAATAATGGCCAGGACAACGGTTCAGTGCCTGACATTGCCCAGATTTTTTCTAATGGAGCACAAGCAGAACCCTGGCAATATCTGGGAGCGCCGGCTATTCTATCTGGAGTGCATGATCCCGTCGCGGGAAGCCCTGTTCCAACAATTCCTCAAGACTCGCAAGTGGAAAAAATTCAAAAACGATTTCATTCGACAAACTTTGAAGTCATCCCACAATCATGGCACACAAAGAGAAGACATTCCAATAATGTGCAGAATCGTTGAATCTGCAGAGGCAGGCGGCATTGGTTTTTCAAAATAAATTGAGTCAGGGCTGTTCTCACCTCTTCTTGTTTGGTTAAAAATGGCTTAAATAATAAGCTAATTTTGGTCTAACAGGAAAATGTAGCTATGGCCCTGTAAAATCGAAAGAATACAATTAATAAAAAATATATTTTTAAGCTCTTAATCAGGATTATTAAATATTAATATGTTCGTTTTATACTTAAGTCGCAGTCACCTTTTAACGTCACTGGTATTACGTCTTTCGGTGGTATTTATAAGTCAGGAATCCTGAAATAAACCCAATAATTATGGTGGCTATTCACCTGAAAGTTTGTCTGAAGCAACAAGTAGTAGCAACGTCAGCTGGCGTAGTGTTTTGGCACCCAAGGTGTTGACATGGCAACACGTAGCTATCGAGGTTTCCAGGCACATACGAGCACCTTCCTCGGTCAGTATTGATTCAACCTTTTCCACGGATGTTGCCCGAAAAAATACTAAAATGACGACAACGAGCTTACCAAGGGTTCCCGAGGGTCTAAGGGACCTCATGAAGGTGTACACCAAGGAAGTGTTACGTGAAAAACCAGCAGATCTGTACGGATTTTCCGCAAAGTTCTTTAATTTGATAGTTGCGGAAAAGTCTCATCAAGTTGTGCGAAAATACGAGCCGGTTCAGACTTACGAAACCATCATGAAAAACCGCATCAAACAGCAGGTGCCCATCTCGATGGTGTTCAATATAATTCCCGAAACACTCACCGATCTGATCAAGAAGTTTATAAAAGCTGTTCTAAGAGAAAAGCCGGAAAACATATATATCTTTGCCCAGGAGTATTTTCAAAGGCTCTCGAAGGAAAAGTCAGGTCGAATCGAGTACACAAAGTATTCGACATACGAAAAGTCAATTAAGGACAAAGAGAACATAGCCCCCGTTTCGAAGGTGACTTGCGAATGTGGCCGAGTTCTTAGTGCGCAAAGCAAGGATCTTACAAAGGCAGTATCCACTGAAACCACAAAATTAGGGACTACTATCACAGAGGAGACTACCCTATCGAGCAGCATTAGCTATGTGAAATCGGTTGTCGTTATTCAACGTCATTTCCGTCGATATCTGAAGCAAAAGAAAATAGGTCGTGAGAAAAACAAGTGCAATAGCGTGGAATACATGACAGCCATCATTTTAATCCAACGGCAATTCCGTCGCGTTTTGGCCAAAAGGCGAGTCGAAAAACTTAAAAAGTCCCGGCCTGGGCAACTTTCCTACGTTAAGTTCAATGCAGCTAACTACATGAAAGCCGTAGTCGTAATCCAGCGACACTATCGTATATATTTAAAAAGGAAGCAGGAGCAAAATCGATTGAAAAACGGCCCAGTTTCCTTAGCGACAGCGGCTTTAATAATCCAGAGAGCCTTCCGCAGGATGGTAGCAGTTCGAAGGGCCAGGAGAACGGCATCCGTGACCGCAGATCCTGGCGAGGAGCTCAACGACAATGCCTCCGAGACCGGTTCCTACACATCCGTTTCCACGGCCCTTCTCTCAACGGAATCGACCGAACTGGGAATGGCAAATTACGAGGAAAAAGTCCACCAGAAAATAATTCACGAGGATGAGGAAGTGGAGAACAATAACGTGGATGCCAGCCTAGAGAAGGAGTATTTGGCAGAAACCATTAAAGGCGATGACAAATCGATAGGCCCAAGGAAAAGCGGTAATTAACTATGCAAATGGTTTTCGATACAAGTGAATCATTGTAATGAAGTGTTTCTTTGTTCTTATAATTATTAAATACTTTCTTAGATTTTAATCATTTGCATACTTTTGCAGAAATACTTGGTCTGGAAAGGGAAAAGGATCTGAATAGCGAGCTATCTGGAATTGAGGCCGAGAAACCGCTGAGCCCGGTAATCGAGGATGAGTTTACACCAATGAAAGAAAGCAAACGGACAGGATCTGCTCAAGAAACAGCAATTAAAACTAACAATAACAGTTTAGAAATAAAAGAGGAGAACGAAATGCTCCTAGAAAGTGATTCAGAGAAACCAGCAGAAATTGAAGATGAATTTACAGCCATTAAAGCTGGCAGCAAACTGGATTCTTCTCCAGAAACTGCCGAAATCGAGGATGAATTTACAGCCATTAAAGCTGGCAGCAAAGAGGATTCATCTCCAGAAACTGAATTAAGTAAAAAATCGAGCTTAGATCTACAAGAGAAAACCAATGCTGAACTAAAAACATTGAAAGCCAGTATAGAAGAACTACAATTGGAAATTAAAGATGATCTTAAAGCTATTAAGGATCAAGAACTGGAAAACGAGGTAAAAACTGAAGACGGTAACGAAGATTCTGCAAATTCAAAAGGTGTGGTCCTTGAAGGCAATACAACACATAAAAAAATTACAAGTATTGAAAGTGAAGACATAAAGGAACTTGTCTCTACAGAGATAGAAGACTCGCTACATAAACAAGAAGAAGATAAAGACAAAGATATTTTAATCAAAGCAACAAGTCCGTTGACTAAATTAACTAATTCTGAGAGCCAAGAAGTGGCAGATAAACCCATTAAAACCGAAGTTACTCCTAAGGTTTCCATAGAAGTTGAACTTGTGGATGATGTTCTAGAGGAGGATCTGTCTGATCCCTATAGTAAGCATTTAATAATAAAATGAATTATCTTATAGTACAAAATAAATATTTCTTGTAGTAATTAATCCAGGAAATGAATTATCAGAAGGTGACTACTTGGAAGAGCAGCCTAGAAGTATGCCCACCGTTGAGATAGATAGTCTAAAAACGGTTTTAACCAATCACAATCGGGAGGTCCAAAAACAAGGTATTAAAACATTTAAATTTACATATTATGACAATAATTATTAAACCTTTTTTTAAGAAATTTCCAAAGAAATTATACCCGATGAAGATACTGAAAAAAACGAAGATATTGTAAAACCAACTGAAATCGAGGCTCAAGAAGAGGCCTTTACTGCAGCAAACAAGTCTACAAATAAACAGAATAGGGAAGACTCTCTCATAAAAAGAGAAAAGAGAAGCCTGGATGACACAGAAGATATTGTAAATCACTCTCAACCGGAGAACGTGGAGTCCACAGATGTTGTAAATAAATCCATTGAGGAATTCCCTTCCATGACTGAAGAAAAGAAAAAAATTGAAGTCGTCGAAACCCAATTGAATTCAGTTGACCAGGATTCTTTAGACAAACATAAAAATGAAGTTTCTCCTTTGACCAAGAAGAAAAGAAGCCTTAATGATACAGAATTAAGTTCACCAAAACCCAGTTTCGATATTCAGGAGCCAATAAATCCTGACGACGCACAAATCGAAAAGGAGGAAAACCCAGTAGAAAAAGAGCAACAAGGTAGTTTGACAGCATCGGAAACGATTCCGGAAGTGGACAGTAAATATAAAGAGGAAGTAGCGGCTAAACAGGAAATAACAGACTTGGTAGACGCTGAGACTGGAGAAATTACAGTATACAAACCTTTAGAAGAAATCACCGAACTATCGAAGCAAGAAATCGCTTCTGACCAAGCCCCCCAAGCAGGTTAGAATTTATTAATATTCAGTCATTTATTTTATATTAAAAGGAATACTTTATTTTTAATATTATTTTTAAGACGTAATAAGCGATTGTAAAAATGATGAAGATGAAAAGCGTGAAATGGAAGCTGAACCTATTGTCTCTGATAGAATAAATAGTTTAGAGACTTCTGAATTATTAGGTAAATGGTATTACTAATAAATTAAACAATATATCATCTTACCTTAATTTTAAATAGAAACTAAAAAAGAAGAAGCTCAAATAATAAATCACTTAGAAGAGGCCGTTGGTCTTTTAATGGAACCCAAAACCAACCAGGAGCAAACAAATATTGAAATTTGTCCAGAAGAGTCCATCAATTCAATTGGTAAGTAAACTTGGGGTTTTAAATTATCTTTTTATAAAATAAAAACAATATAAATATAGAAAATGTTTCTGGGGATTCGCCTAAAGTATTAGAAGAACCCGGAAGCTTAGAGGAAAACAGAAAACTTTCGCACCAAGAAACCATGCCAATTGGTTTGGATCTCTCGCAAGTCGAAGAAATTGCATCAACTGATGATATTGCAGTTGTAGAAACAAATTCAATAGAGGATACAAATATTGAATTGGTAAATTCAAATGAGGAAGCAATCACTGGTAAGCCATATAATATTTTCATATTAAGAACCTAGATAATCAAAAAACTACTCTTTGTAGCTGAAACCACTGTAGAAGATAAAAATAAAAGCAAAGGAATTGATGAAATATCCACCAGTAAGTAATTCTGTTAGTGTATATTTTTATAAATGATTATTAAGCTCTAAATTTATTTTATGCGATAAAGATACTTCAATCACAACAATGGAAGCCGAATCAGAACGTTCAAAACGTGATGTTGATGATTCTAACTCCAATAAAAATTCTCTAGATCCAAATGGTTTGTTATTAGAAATTAGATAACATTTAACAAATTTCAAAATATGTATTTTTAAATAAAGTGGAATCGGCTACACAAGCTGACGAAATGGGGGTTACTGAAACAACTGGAAAACCTACAGCAGACAACGCCCAGAAAAGTACAGAAGGCAATGTGGACACTCCTGCCTTAGCAGTTCGTAAGTTTATTCGATTTCCGTATTAAAGTATGATTATTAAGAATATAAATTTCTAGCAGAAATATCTAAGGAGGAACCTGAAATTATACAACCCGAGGAAAAAACAAACGAAACCGAGTCCTTTGACCCAGAGACCCTTTCAGTTGAAGATAGAAAATTAATGGATGAACGTTCAGAATTAGAATTAGATTCTTTGAAGTCTGAGGTGTTAGAAGGTATGTTTTAAAGACTAATATTTTTAAATTATATAAGCTTATATTTACTTTTATACATTTCTTGAAATACAGAATCAGATAACAGAATATCTATCGATCAAAGTCCCGAAATCACTGGTAAGGTTGACTTACCAAATATTTTTAAAATTTAATATATTATTATTTTAAGATAACTTAATGGATTCGAAAGAAAAAGTAATGTCAACTTCATTAGAAAAGACCCCTTCAATGGAAAGTTTCAAAAACAATGAAAAACGAGCTGAAGATTGTACCGTTGCAGACCCTGCGCTAGAAATTCGTAAAAATATTTATTTATTTATATATATATAATTTTTAAATTTATACCAAATATTTTATTACATTTTAGCGCCTATATTAGAGGAAGAAAATACGGTATCTTTAAGTGGAACAGATCCAGAGATCATACCAACAGAAAGTAAGAATACTAAAGAATCCGAAATACCCATACCTGACCGTCCTGGCGAAGGTGAGTTTAGATCCTTAATGTTCAATTTATACTCATATTGATTTAAATATATATTTTACATTTGAAGCCACGGATCCCAAACAGCAAGACGATAAACCTATTCCATTGACTGAGTCCAGTTCTAGCAAGGATACCCCCAATGATATTTTAGAAAGTCTAGAAGAAACAAGTATGATACCCTTTATTATACCCTTTCAGGGTATTATAATTTAAGAAAGAGCCATTTCCGACCCCATAAACCATATATATTATTGATCAGCATCAACTAGCGAGTATTTCTAGCCATGTCTGAAGGAAAAATTTTTCTTTTAATTTTTTCAAAAATTTATAAGGGGTTACATCATTAAAATTCTTAAAAATCGAAAAAATGTAAATCTCTTAGAATTTTAAAGATTTGTTAACCTAGAAACAACTAGTATAGCACCGCTTTCCGAATTGAATTTGGTGGTTTTTTAACTTAGTTATGATTGATTTTTGATTCGATACCATGATCCTATGGCAAACTGCAAGGGTATAACAATCTCTGTTGCCCGAACTTATATTACTTAATACTAAATATATAAATATGTTACTTAATATGCCTTATATTTGTAGAACCCGAATCCGATTTAAAAAAAGAGGATTCAGTTGCAGATCCAAGTGCATCCCAGATTGAAGATGCACCTTCAGATCGTGAAACCAAACCAAAAGAATTCGAAACCTCAAAGGTGGAACAAAGCAAACAAACATCCTCTCTTGAAGATACAATCAGTAAGTTGACAGTCACATAATCTTCAATCTCTAAGTTCTTATATTATCATTGACATAGCTCCCACTTCAAATGAGAAAGTCCCCACAAGTACCCCCTCCCAGACCGAAGTAATTACTGGTAAGAGTTCAGAATCGAAACCTTCTTAAATTTGTTTTTAAATTAGCAGAAAAAGTCTTCATTGCTTGTATCTAATCAATTAATTGGCACCCAAAATTTACCTACTAACCGTAATGAGATTGAAAAGAACACCAAGAAGTTGTCTAGCGCAAGCGTAAAAGATAAAGATATTGGCACCTCGGGTCGTCTGGTGCCCACACCAATTGCCGAGCTGCAGCTCAAGTCATTCAAAGCTCCCAACGACGACGGCGCCTGGTATGATATCTATGTGGAGCCCCAGCAGCCATCCGACAAGGATTTACATAGCCCACCTCCGGCAGCTTCAGTTTCAACTAACCAAACTGAGAAAAAGCAAGACATAACTCCGGAAATGGAACCCATTGTTGTTGCAGAAAGAGTTCCCAGTTACTATACGCCCAAAGAAATTCTTGAACCCAGTGTTCCAAAAGCTAAGAACTCAATTTCATTCTTCGTTTCCTTTGATTCTGATGATGGCAAGCCCAAGTACAAAATACCCAAAAAGTTTCGGGATCAATCGAAAAGCGATACTTTAGCAGACACGAAAAGTGACCCAGAACCCGAAAATAATGAAGAAGATATTGAAGTAATTGAAGTCTCGGAGGGAGATCCCGAATACCAACAGATGGGCGGATCCAAACTGCAAACCATAATGGAACTTAACGAAAATGAATGTAATAATGAGGGCTCAACTTTACATGGAGAAGAGACAGAGTCGTCAAAGGATTTAATCGATAAAGAGAAGAGTGATTCGGAAAGTTTTATAAGATCTGGAGATCTCAAGTTAGAAAGCTCCACAAAAACTGATACCGAGCATTATGAATCAGTTTACAAAACAGATATTTTAAACCTTACGAGATCTGTGCAGATTATAGAAAGAGCTTATAGGCGCTTTAAGAACCGACGCTCACTAAAGAGGCAAGAAATCACGGATAATAAAAAGAAAAATAATGCTGCTAAAGTGATACAAAAATGGGTTAGGGACTTTCTAATCAAAAAGTCTCCAAAAGTAACCTCAGATATTTCTCGGGGAAATCAGGAAAGCCTAGCTGCCCGAAAAATTCAGAGAGCTTATAGAAGATACGTTGAAAAAGCTAAAGGTAGTAATTTAGAAAAAGAATTTATTTTACAAGAGGAAGCAGAAAAGGAAAAAAGAGCAGCACTTATAATTCAAAAGGCCTTTAGGGCATATTCTCAGAAGAACCTGGCTAAGTCAAAGAATGAATCCTCTGATAACATTAAACTAAAGGAAAATCAAGCTGCTAGAAAAATACAAAGGGCTTACAGAAGGTATTTAAGACAAGCCAATAAGCCAAAAGTCTTACTTGACTCTGAGTCAGAACCTATTCAAGTTTATAAGTCAACAGAAAATAATGCTAGTCCGAAGTCGTCGGCCTTGAACCCAGATGAAATCAAAGAGGAAAATATAACTCAAGAAGATAATTCTAGACCAAGTTCTAGTCCGGTGGAGGATTTATCAGATTTGTCAGAACTAAATCAGCATCAAGCTGCCGACAAAATTCAAAGGGCTTACAAAAGGTATTTACAAAAGACCCACAAGCCAAAAGTGATACTTGACTCAGAGTTAGAGGAACCTATTACAGTTTATAAGTCAACGGAAGTTACCTCAAATGAAGTCAAAGAGGAAGTTAAAACTCAGGAAGCTAATTCTAAGCCAAGTTCTAGCCATGCACAGGATCTGTCAGGCTTGACAGAATTAAATCAGCATCAAGCTGCCGAAAAGATTCAAGGGGCCTTTAGAAGATATTTGAAAAAATCCAAAAAGGCAGAGATCAAAGATTTTAAATCAAAAGACTCTGTAAAAATCGATAAACCTATAGGTATACCGAGCCAAAGTGAAAGCTTGTCAAAGGACGAAGGCAACCGAACTGCGAATGCTGCCCTAATAATTCAAAAAGCCTTCAGGCAATATATGGAACGAAGAAAACTAGAAAATCTAGATGAGATCTCCCTGGATTCAATTACCAGTTCTCGCATAACGGCCATCGAAAACTCCTTATGTCCCACTGAAGGCACACCATCCGATAGCCTGATTCAGGAGGAAATACCAAGCGAAGATGCAACGCAGATTAGTCCAAAGTCCGAGTGGTTTGTGGGATCCACTCGCATAGTACCAAGCCAGGAAGTCGTTGAAGAACCTCTTGAGCTAGAAACCGAACCGGATCCGGCTGAAATCACACGTAAAACCGAGCTCGACACCAGCACGCAAGTAGAATCAGTTGAAACAGTAGATAGATCGCATGGCTCGCTTGAATCCAAATTAACTCCTGGTATTATCAGTTCCGAAATCGATGAGAATCAAGCCAATACATCTAAGCAGGATAATGCTGTCTCTTCTGGTTTAGCAGGTTTAACCGAGGCCCCAGAAGCCGGGAGCCATGCGGAGGATCAAGTACTTTTATCACAGTCCGATATTGGCAGTATTTTCCAGAGTAAGCTATTTAGAGATAAATCCTTTTCAATTAAACATATTATTTGTATTCAGCTCTAGATATGGCATCGACTCAAGAGCTAGTTAATGATTTCTTGATGAACGAAATTCACTTTTCATCCGCTCAAGGACCGTATATGAATGGAAAGCAACTCCAAGAAGTTGTAGAGGAACCTTGCATCAAAAGATCAGCTTCACGAGTGAGCCTTTCTGAAGGGGAAACAGGGAATGATTCCTCAAAATCGGAAGCTACTGGCTTGGATACCCTATCCGCAGATACCATAGACAAGGCAACTGTCAAGCTGTCAAAGCCCGAAGAAGTGATTGAAAAAATGGCACAACTAAGGGACTCCAAGTCTAGCGAGAGAATCCTATCCGCAGAACCCAGTTTAGATGAACCCATTGTCAGACCCATGAGTTCTCTGCAGGAACAAGCCAGCTTGGACATTGAGGATGGAGATATTATCGTATACAACCGCCTTCAGCGGGACGAGACCCGTGAAAGTTCTGCCCAAAGTGACTCTGTAGTCTTTGGGGAGGCAGAATCCGATAAAATTCTAGACAGGGAACTGGCCACTGAGGAGGAGTCCGGAAGAGTGCATCTAATGAGGCATTACACCATCGCTGGAGATGATCCCAGAGGCCTATTCCGATCAGTGACCATTGATGATGCTCTGAGTTACGGTGAAATGGCCGAAAAGGACCTAGATTCAAGCCTAGGCATCAACAGTACGAATAGCTTTTACTTGGACGACGAAACCTCGGAAAATATTCGCAAAAAGATGATGGCTTATTCGCTATCCGAAACTGATTCCGATTACTTTGACCCCAAAAAGATGAGCAAGGAGGACTTTGACATAGACACGGCAATGGCGGATGCCATGGGCACGTCCACAGAAACAGAATCGACCATTGTTTCAGCAGCCACAAAAATCCAAGCCGGAGCACGGGGTTTCCTGACCCGGCGGAGGTTGCGTCGCGCAAGTGCTGGAACCAAATCGTCCACCATGGACACCAAGGCGTCCTTTGGCAATGATGCGATTAGCGAGTCTTTGGAGCGATTCATCGAGGAGGAGGCAGCGAAGAAGATACAAGCCGCATACAGGATTCACACCCGCAAACGCAAGGGCAACCCCCACCGGATGGAGGGCATCAGCTTGGAGAGCAACCTAGCAGCCAGGCGCCAGAAGCTCCAAAGAGGCGATGCTTTGCGCAATGACTCGACTCCCGATGATGAGAACAGTGGATCCACCAATAGCGGACAGACACAGAAGCTCTTGAAAAATGAAAAGCGAACCAAAGCAGTTGGTAAGTCTAACTTAGGCGAAGACAAACTTAGGAATATGTCAAAAATTTGACTTTATTACTGCTTTCATTTAAAATAAATTTAATTTTCTTTAGAATGTGATACACTCCCTAATTTCCAGGTGAGGCCAAGTCCAGAGCCGCTATGGAATTAAAGTGGCTCACAATGAGGCAGAACTCAATGCCGGTTCAGATCGATTGCGAAGTTTTCAGAGTTATACCCAAGCACATGCGAAAACGTATCAAAAGCGCCGAGGCAGGCAAAAGAAAATAAATTATTCGAATATACAAGTACATATATATCTTTGCTGAAATATATCTAAATAAAAAACCTACATATATATTTACCCGAAAAATGTTTTTGTTATCAAACAAACGGAAGAGCGCACCCCGGAAGCTCATCCTGCTTATTTTTCTATATTTAAATTAAATTATTTTATTCCGACTACGGATGAACGGATAAACATTGAACGGACTTGACAGTTTTACGATACGTGGGTGTGCCAACGTAGTTCGTAAATATTTACCCCTCCCAGCTAGCATCCTGATCTCGTTCAGATACTTTCGCCAAACTACATATCTTTGGATTTTTCCCAACTGGAAAATTCCAAGCCTCTGCTGGCAGTGTGTGTATAAATTGGGGTGTTCGATAAATTAAATGTTTATTCACTGTATTCGTAGCACATACATACAAACTGACCCAAAAATAGGCCTACAGAAAATACAAACAAATGTCTAACGTTAATGGATAATGTTGTCTTTCAAGATTGCGGTTTCTTGAGTAGAGTATTTTATTCTTCTGGAAGCTATCGTTAATGATATTAAACTATTTACACGACACATATTGAACTAGGCGGTAGGTATAACGTATTGCTGTGCAACAGCAATATTTGAATACACATAATAATTGTATGTACAGTAGAAATCAGAGTTGTGCAACACGCCCAGAGCCACTACACCACGGGGTCGCATTGTTTTAGCTCCTTTCGGGCCTTGAATCCTCGAAAGCCAGCTTGGATCTTCACTGCAGCGTCGGTGGCGATTTTCTGCTTTTTGCGGACCAAGAATCCCCGGAATCCTGCTTGGATCTTGGTGGCGCAGCGATCCTCCACGGATTTTCCACCATTTTCCCCGTTTGCCTTGGGATCGTTGCTGGTGGCATTGCTGGGGCGAGACGCGTTTCCCTGATTTTCCATTAGGGCGTTGTTCTGGGGACGTTGGCGCTGGTTTCTCCGGGTATTACTGTTTGACTTGCTATTGCGGTGGATCTGCTTGCGAACGCGGTAGCCTCGGAATCCGGCCTGGATCTTGATGGCCGCACTTTCTTCGGACTGCAAGGACGATGCTGATTCCGGGGAGCTCGGGTAAATGTACATGATCCTCTGCTGCACGGCGACGAAATTGGGATTTGGCTTGGCTGGGTGCAAGGCTTGGCAAAAGTGAGTCCGCGTCTACTCCCAAAACTGTACGGATTGCATCGATTTCGGATGAACGTGCTCGGCCGAGATCTAAAATTGTACTGACGTGCAACAGATGCGGGCTTGGCATATGTACGGCGAGAATTTTCATTTCATTTTCATTCACAAAACAAAGGCCCCACTCAGCGAGAATCCGCTCTGCCACTCACCTCCTCCCACACGTCCGTGTCCGCGCCTCAGTGTCTTTTGTATCTACACCGCTGAAGCTGCTCGCTGTATTTGTATCCGCCAGATACATGTAGAGGCGCTCTCTCGAAATTGGGCAGGAACTCACGGATTCTGGTGACGTTCAAGAATTTTTATTTCAGAATATGTAGAAGCGTGTTAGAAGCAATTATCTAATTTCGCCAGCGATCTGAGTGATGGGCAACCCAATTAAACCATAAATAACAAAGCGGATCGATTGCGTAATATCAATATCAATATCAATATCCTTTTCTTGATTCGTGCACGAGTCGTGTTAAAAAACTACTCTTCACGCACCAATCACTACTTTGGATCACTGCGCATTTGTTTACGTTACTTGGGGCCTACGTAGAGGGTGGCGGCAAAAAATAGAGTAAATTGGTTTAGGTGAAAAGCGAGCCACTGGATACACACAGATCCATCCCCACCAGAGCCGTGGGCAATCAAAAGAACATCGAGTGCATCGCTTTGTTAATGGCAGTCGATGAACATCCAGAGGCACGGGGTTAATTGGAAAATATGCACACACATGGGCACAAATATCCAGAATATGAATTTCAATTAAACCTTTATTGTTTGTCGTTCGCATTATCTTGACCCTGTGCTCGATGCAGAGTTCAAAGTTCCTCGTTATTAATAAACACATAACAAATACACATTTTAAACAACTAGATAGTTTCCTTAAATGGATTTCCCGTCACAATTTATTTATATATTTCGTTGGATTATTTTTCGGTCGCCTGGGACTCTGGAACTTTTTGGGAAAAATCCAAAACAACAAGTTTCGAATTTAATCAATAAATTATAGAACAACTTGACGTCATTGGGGGACCTTAAACGCAGCAGTGGAATGGCGTCATTAAAAAACAAATGTATCAGAAACAAATATTATTGTTAAGTCGACAGAAATAATAAAGTAATTCGGTGGATAAATAAATATTGTGTGGAACAGGAATGTAAAGATTTGCTTCCGGAAATTCATAAATTCGAAATGCTTATATATGCCATTGTATTGAAACGGCAGGAGCCTACGTAACGTTTACGTATTTTTGAAAATTTGTGCTCATATAGAGTACATTTCTGCGTACGTATGTTTGTGGATGTGCATGCGCAAATATACTAATTGAGTTTTGTATAAAAGGAAGTAATAAACGTTCTCAAACAGAGGGAAAAATATTTTTAAAAAATTGGCAAGCCGCCAAGGTAATATGATTGGTTTCTGTGATTTGTCCGAATGACGTAGGCATACAAAACACACTCGAATGTAGAGCGAAATTGTCGATTTTTTGCAGAAAGTTGGAGGGCGCCGCTGCCCTTCTACATATATTCTGTGCGAGCATCATCAATAAACAAAACAGAGATCTTGCTTATAATCTAATTTTTTCTAATGTAAACAAACTTGGATATTTATGTAACCGAAAGTCAGAAGGCACGTCCACGTCTGACTTATGCACTGTAATTGTAAGGGGGCTCCCTCTAGATCCAGAAAAGCACAAAAATTGTTTTTTTTTTACTTTGGAAAGTTAAATATCTTGGCATTCCGATATTTTATTACATTTTGGAATAACCAACAAGGCATCTTAAAATTTTAATTTGAATGTAATCAAGTTATATGTTGCAAATAAAATATTTTAATAAAAATTCATTTTTGTTTTATTTTATTAATTTAAAGCAAAACTAATTGCTTAAGAGAACACCAAATTTCTCAAATTTTAATAAATATATCGGATTTTTTATCGAACATTTTCCGTTATATTTTAGTTTTTTAAAAACTCTGTTGTAAGCCAATTAATTAAATATTCAAATTAAGCGATATATTAAGGTCACAAGTAAAATAAACCAACATAAAACTTCGCACCGTAAAATGACAATATTTTTGATTGAGCTGATCAATAATAATAATAAATATCGATTCAAAATTTTTTGTTTAATTCGAAAAGCATACAAATTTAGGGAAAATTATATAAATAAATAAAACAATTATAAACATTAAAAATTAAGTGTCGTACATTGAACCAACTGATCTAATATAAAGAAAGGACTTTTCATAAATTGCAAAATGTTTTTCCATAAATTAATTTAAGAACGGACACTCTGCTCTGCTCTTTCCTTCTATTCTATTCTCATTTTTAAATGTTATTTAAAATTAAAATGACACTTTTAAAAACCGATTATTGATCTATCGATTGCACTATCGATTGTCAAGAAAACGCCAACGATGAATGTGCAATAGGTGTATCGATATACCATCTAGTTTTGCAGCTGTATTTTCTGGGAAAACAATAACAAAAATTGTTAAAACACAAAAAACAATTAATTGCGATGCGCTGGCCGTAATAATAATTTATGGTAATGGCAAGTAGCTCCAGCTCCGACGAAAGTTGCAAGGCCCCCGACAACTTCCGCATATCGAGCGCCTCGACGAACGGCGAGGAGGACGAAGCAGGATACACAACAAAGAGAAGGCCCGCTGGAAAGGCAAAGGAGCCTCCTAGGGCCAATGCCAATATCAAGGATGCGGGCGCGGGCATGCGGTGTCCGCTGTGCCACAGCTGCAGCGCCAACCGTTACCACTGTCGGAATTGCGTCAGAAACGGGAACATTACTCACAGCCAGGCAGAGAGGCCGGAAAGGTTCGTTTTTGTTGGCCAGTTGCCTTATCGGGATTGATCGATCTTTGTCTTTTCAGTTTAACGGAGAAGCAGCAGCGCTACATCAATCTGCAGGCGGGGCTCAAGACCTTCAGCAGTCGCTATGAAAAGCTGATCGAGCAGCACCGCTCCAACGAGAATCGCCTGATGGCCATCAAGGCGAAGAGAAAGCAACTGGAGTTGATCCACCAGCTGATCGGCAGCACGGGCCAGAGGCTGCGCGTCTTGGGCGAGCGGCGCGATGAGCTGCGACGGGCCAACGCTGAAAAGCGCAAGAACCTACCGAAGTATCCGGACAAGGTGAAGATGCTGGAAGATTACGTCCTGGACAGAGTGGAGAAGATCGAAACGCTGAGGGAGACCCATTGTCAGCTGCTAGACGGCATTAAACAGGCGGCACGGCGCGGCATCCAGCAACTGGTCACCTATATTTTCCCCATCGCAGAGGTGGTCCTCAAGGAGGAGCAGCAACGCAGGGCCAGCGTGGAGCGCAGCGAGGAAGCGGAAACCATTGCAGCCCTGGCGGATGCCAAAAACACCTCGTACATACGCGGCAAATGGGTGTTCCATGGCAGCGGAATCAGCGAGGTTCAGTACCGCATCGTCGGACCTTCGTTGCCGGCCAATGGCGATTACACCGCCTACCTGGACTGGCTGGCGGACAACAAGGACGATGTTCCGAAGGCCACCGCCAACGAGATTACGCCTAGCAGATTCGAGGCCTACCGAATTGTCGGCGCTCTTACCTACACGGCACAGCTGACGCAGCTGCTCAGCTTCTACCTGAACGTGCGGCTGCCGCACAAGATCGCTTATGGCGACTTCTGCCGCAAGTTGCTTAACGAGGAGCAGTTCCGGCGAAAGATATCGCGTCTCAACTCCAACATCATGTATCTGGCCTACACGCAGCAGGTAAAATTGCGCGCGCTCAACGAGCAGCACACCTTGGAGAACCTGCTGGCCATTCTCGATCTGGAGCGCAGCGACCTGGGCCGCTTCGGTCATCTGGATGTAACGAATGCGCCGCTCATGAAATCGGTAGACTCTCTACTAATCGGCATCGAAACGGCCACGGAATCGGAGTCGGAGGGTGAGCTTAAATTTAAATTAAGATACAAAACCTAGATAGATTTGATTAGATATATATGACAAGCTGAACTTTATCCCCTCTTTCAGATGAAAACTCTCTGCGCATGGACTGGGAGGCGGTGCCTAGCCTCACTCCGCAGCCGGAGTTAGCGGATCCCAATCAATTGCCGGCGGCCAACCAGCAGTCAACCATTGCCTTTGTGCGAATGGCGGCCACGTCGGTGCTGCGCTGGATCAAGTGATCAATGGTCCTCTCCGGCGATATCAGGCACGTGTGTTATCCTTTACAAATTAGGCTAAGTTATCGTTTCTGTGACAGCGTGCAGTAGTCGCTGGTTTTAGCGTTATCTTTCGGTTTACAGAACTAACAATTTTGTGTCGTTCTTCAATCACATAAATACATATACATATATGCTGTGTAAAAGAAGGAGCACCTGGTTTTTACTTTTATTACATAACTTATTTGCTTTATTTAATGAAAAAGGTTCTCTATAAATAAATATATATAAACTTGATTCTTTAAATGTTTGCAAAGCACATTGACTTAAAAAATTAAACGATAATAAACAGTAATGAACTTTTATAGACAATTGGGGAAAGCAGAGAAACTCTGCGAATAGAACACGATTGACTGACGGCTTATGAAACCTACGTGCCTGCCCTGGAACCTGGAACTTAAGTTATAGTCCACCCGGTAGCGGGCTGAGCGACCTAAGCTATATGAACTTTGTGGGCAGTGTTTGTGTGGGCGGGGGAGCGGCTCCAGGAGCGGTCAGCGCACTATCAACAGCGACAGTCGGTTGCGGCAGGCTGGGCTTTACAAATACTTGTGGCAGTGTGTTGGCCGAGGGGGCCAAGTGGGCACCTTGCCCGGACACAGCTCCATTGGTCAGCAGGTCATAGCGCGGCGCAACACTCAACGAGGAGAGAACTAGCGCGGCGGCCATTGCCTGGTCATGATTGTAGAAAGCCGTCACGGCAGCCGGTGTTGGCTGCTGTGCGGCCGGGGCCGATTGTCATTGTCGCGACGAGGATCCTGTGCCGGGGGAACCCATGGCACCGCCGCCGGCGCCGCCCTTAACGCTGCTTGGCGAGAAAATGGACTGCGTGGGCCACTTTATCGTATTTTCCAGCGCCTTTAGATCCGACATGGCCTTAATGATTTGCGAGTCGTGGCTTAGATTGTACATGGCTCCGCCCAAGCCGCTTGCACTGTTGCTGTTGTTGTAGACGTACATATTTTTATTGCTAAAACCGACATTTCCCGATGCACCCAAAGTCTTCTTTTGCGTCTTGACTTTGGGCTTGGACAGGGCATTTTGCACGGGTTTCCACGCCGGATAAATGCCAACGAACTCAACGCCATCCGACTCACTACTGCTGTCCCTGCTGACCCTGCTAACTGGCGTCGTCTGAGCCGCTTTGGAGGTGGAGGTGATGACGCTGGTGGCAGCCAGCTGCTTGGACGTTTGCAGAATTTCGCTGGGGCATTGGTAGTCATCAAGATTGATCACATGCGCCGAGGGCCGTGCTGCAACGATCACTTTGGCCTGCCCGCCGATGGGACTTTGCCTGGGAGTTCCATTGGGTGCCAGAATGGCTGGCGAGATCACCTTGATAAAGTTGCTGTGAGGAGAGGCCGCTTTCGCAGCCTTTCGGTTGGGCGAAGCCAGGTCCAAAACTGGACTGGCAGAGGCAACGGCGGCCGCATTCAGGACAGCTGCCTGGGCCGAAGTGCTGGGCATGGAGAGCAATGTATCCAGGTGGGGCGGCAGATGGTTGTTATTAATGGCTGCTGGCACACTAACCGCCGCCGTGGCTGTCGGCGTTAGCTGGAACGATTGCGGTTGGGGCGACTGCTGTGGAACCTGCTTGGCCACCTTTTTCTTGGGCGGCTTGCAGGTAGCCTTGGCCTGATCCTGTAGCTTGCGCTTCAGGCTGTTGGAGGAGGCACTTGTGGCAGAGTCCGTGTCAGAGTTTCCACGCGATCGGGGCTCCTCCACTGTCTTGGGGTAGTGGCTACCCTGTGGCAGTTGCTCAAGAGCATCTGCTGGCTTCATCGACGAAGCTATTGGCTTTTCCTTTGATTTCCTACTGGCGGTCTTATGGCGTGTGATCTCCCGCTGCAGCTCGTCGTAGCGCATCCAGCCCGTTGGCCAGAGATCCACTACCTTGACCTTCAGATAACCGTTGATGAACTCTTCCAGCGAGTCCTTTCGTTTGGCCAGCACAGCATAGGACGTCCAACGCGCCTGATATACGTCGTATAGCAGTTGACGCAGCTCGCTGGTCCACTGGAACTTCTTGCGCGGCATCTTCGGTGGCAGTTCAGAGTTCACATCCGCCGCCCTGGAAAACAGAATAAAATTTAGTCATTTTCTTTTGATTTGAATTGCTTTACAAACCCTTGTTCTGCGAAATTTCGCAATTCCATTTCGTAGTTTGCTATCGCCTTGGGCATGACCATGGCCACAGCCTGGCGCAGCTTTTCGATGGATTTTCTGGACTTGTTCTTCTCCTCCTTGGCCCGCACTGCCTTTCCCTTCCGCAGGATGTAGTACTTGGGCAGCTGCAGCTGATACTCGATGTGGGAAAACACCATGTTGCGCTCGTTTCGATCCGTGCAGAGTACCGCCTCGTAGACCCTGAAAAGGATTTATGGTTACCCGGCTTTACACCCAAAAGAGGCTCCAAGACTTACCTGAGCAGCAATGGGGTGAGCTTGTCATCCAATCTGAACCTACTGCCGCACATGTCTCGACTTCTGACTTCATCCTTTAAGCTATTGACAGCGGCCAAGATGTCGGGATCCAGCGAGGCGGGAAGCAGGGTATCGGCGGAACGCAGATCTTGAAAATTGAAACAAAAAATGTTATTTCTAAATACTTTTAACTTCGGTGAACACTCACTTTCCGGCCCCTCCTTGGCCTGTTTGCCTGCCTGCCTGTCCGCCTTTCCTTGCTCCGTTGCCGAGTCTGTGTCGCTGCTGCCACTGGAGGACTCTACGTCCGTTGAGATGCACTTCAACTCGCCGTTGCCTACGCTTTTTACTGCGGAAGGGCTGCTCTGCGACTTGAGGAAGCTATCCCGCTTGGCCTTCAGCATGTCCTTCACTGTCGTCGTTTTCACCACCTTCTTCAATGCCTGAGCCTGGGCCTGGGCCTGCGACTGAATGGGGCCCGGGATTTGCCCATGCCGCTCGTCCGTATCCGAATTATCAATGACAATTGGTCGTGGCGAATTCGAGGAGGAGGATGTGACCGTTGGCTTCTTGGGCAGCTTCTTGTTGTCGACACTAGAACTGGAGCTGGACTTGGGCTTGCCAGTGACGATGACCTTTGGCCGCTTGCTTGGATGATGATTGTCTTTGTACTTGCTGGTGAACTTGACCGTGGCAGCGGAGTCCTCGTCCTCGAGGCTTTCGCTATCGGAATCGTCCTCCTCGGAATCGCTTTCATCGGTTTCCTCGGAATCACTTTCTTCCTCCTCGCCCTCGCCTTCGTCCTCCCCCTCGTTGTCTTCGTTTTCATCATCATCTTCGTCGGACGATGATGAGGACGAGCTTTCAGAGCAGACAACTCGCTTGCGCGATCGTTCCGGCATCTTGATGATGGCATCCGTTCGCGTGGTGTAGGACTTCTGTTTACTCTTGAGCGTCACAATACCCTTGTTGATAAAGAAGCCGCCCTCCTGGGTCT